>NW_028274812.1:15275957-15545957 GCF_037043125.1 Eumetopias jubatus
GATAAAATTCTCTATTAATAATTGAGGTGCTTCAAACAAAAGTTCTCAGTATTACAAATCTGTAGTGCATGGGTCATTCTGTGTTAAAAACTTCTGATAGTATGAACACATAATAGTACATGCACTTATTATGTTGTGACCATCCCAGATTCTTTGGTTAAAAACAAATCATGTCAAAAACAAACAAACAAACAAAAATAAATAAATATCAGGTGAAAGAATTTCATCTTCTAGATTTTGATTTTAAAACATTATTTCCTAATTTCCAGGAGAATGACAGTATGTTGATAGTAAAAATGAACAAACTCAGAAGTAACCTTGAAACCAATTCGATAGCAAGCTGTTGTTTCTCCCTACTTCTCCCATGCCAGCACAACCAGGTCATGAGTAGTTATTGACTCTCAAAATAAATGTTGAGCTTAGTGTTCTTACCTGGCACCCTCTTTGCCCAGTTGATCATGTGAACCAGCTCCCTGTCAGCAAGGTTGGTCAGCAAGCCCATCATCGAAGCCTCACTGAAGGGTCTGGAAGGATCGTAGTCGGAATAGATTATGGGGGGCTCAGCCTCCAGCAAGGCACTGACCATCTGATCGGCTGTCAGGGACAAGGCTGGGCTGTTCTTCTTAGTATGCTTAATCAAGAGCGGGCTTGGCCAAAGGCTGGAAGCCCTCATATCTCCGGAGGACCCCACTTCATTCCTGCCCTCCCCATCATCTCTCTGGCGCTTGTGTTTCAACATTCTCCCTCCTCTTCGGTCTTTCCGTATCCCTGAGAACACACACACAAAAAAAAAAAAAAAATACCCAGTTTTATTTCTTTTTCTCATGTAAACTTTCCTACTAAAACCAACTTCAATGCTAATAGCCTTTATTTTATTTACATAAATATTTTGAGGCACAGGTGTGCTAGTAAGTGTTTATCAACCAGCTGCCTAAGAGGAAAAAAGGGCTTTGATGTGTAGCATTCACTGATTTCCACCGAGTAAATACTCCACTGTGGTAAATTTCAAGCTACTTGTCTGATATCAAGTGGTTTACAAAACTCCTGGAGAGTTAACAGTGGACTTTTGTGAGCCAGTACAAGCCGATTCTGACAAACTGCTTGTGTGTGTGTGTGTGTGTGTGTGTGTGTGCACGCGCACGTCACAGATGCCATAAAAGGAACAGAATTATAATAATTACTTATTCTTGAAATATGGCTTAGCATCAAAGACTGTTTCTGCTATGAATATTCTTTTAACAGTAAGTTTAAAAGGCAATGAAAGAAGCACTTCCTAATTGTCCAAGTAGGCCTCTTAACGGAAGACACTGAAGGGGAATGACTTATCCGAAATGTATCTGACAACCTCTGGATCCCGCAGGTGCTCAGCGAGTCTTTGTGGCTAAGCTGTATCTTATCACCTTACTTAGTACTTGACCTAAGACAGTCAAGTTGTTTACTTGGTTCTAAGATTTTCACAAATGTATTTCTGTTTCCCTAATATAAAAGCTTTAAAGCAGTTGAAAATAATTGCCCCCCAAACGCTTACCCAACTGTGGTTCTCACTAACTAAATTATAGAGAGAAGGGGAATCCAATCTCTTTTGCAGTGATTCTTTGAGGTTTTAGCTCAGCATCGTAACCTGGAAAAGGCCATGCTCCGGTGCTGAAATATATCAGCAGAAACAAATATCTTAAAAAGACAAAAATTAACAGAAGCTTCCATATTTTCAAAAATATTCATCTCAGGGTGCCCGGGTGACTCAGTCAGTTAAGCGTCCGCCTTTGGCTCAGGTCATGATCCCGGGATCCTGGGATCGAGTCCTGCAAGGTAGGGCTCCCTGCTCAGCAGGGAGTCTGCTTCTCCTTCTCCCTCTGCCTCTCCCCCACTGCTTGTGCACTCTCTCTCTCTCAGATAAATAAAATCTTTAAAAAAAATAAAAAATTAAAAAATTAAGATTTATATGAAAAAATAATCATTTTGGTAAAAAGCTAACACTATTATTTTTAATATTAAAGACATGAGAATACACTTTGTAATATATTACCTGTTTTCTCACTCCATAACAAATGAATAACTAACGTCAGAACTTTGTTCTATTCTGTTCTGATTTGTCAAAGAATCTGGACAAATGTGTGGTGGAATTTTTTATGTGTAACTTTTATTCTTATAGGTCTAGATTAAATATATTAGACAATGCCTTCAAAATATAACGAAGTCACAGACCCTTCCTATTTATTCAGTATTAAAATAAGCATTTCTCAGAACTCTTGGAATAAGTAATAATAGTAAAGATTATTATCACTAATACACACTCAGCACTCACCATATACTGTAAGCACTTTATATACACTTACATAAAAGCACTTTACAAGTAATTTAGTCCTCACAATAATCTTTAAAGTAAATACTGGGAAACAGCTCCGTAGGAAGGTCTAAGACCATTCTCTATTAAGTATGATTCCAGATCCTGGCTCTAAAATGAAGATGTTTTTCCAGTTAACAGTTTTAAAATTTAATCAATTATCAACAAAGTAGACGAATCTAAAAATATCCAGAAATAAAATAAGTCGGATGAGAACAGATGTATCTGACCTGCCATTGTCCTTAGGCACTTCAACTAGTTCATTGCCAGGCACGCTAATGAGATAAGAGCATCTGAATTAAGAAAGATGATACTTTCTACTCTCAGCTCATTAGTGCAGACCTGGAGTTATCACACCCATTGCTGGATGCTGCCTATATAAGCAAAATAAACTTTTTAAAATTAGAGTAACTAGGAGAGTGGGGAGATGTGAAATCAAGTCACATGGAGATCAACTGAGGAACTAAGAGGGGTTATCATAGAGAAAAGAAGACTTGGAGGAAACATGAGTGTCACCCTCAACTGGGCTATCCTGTAAAGATGGTGTTATGGTCTGAATGTTTGTGTCCCCAAAAATTCATATGTTGAAATCTAATCCCAAAGTGATGGTACTTGGAGGTGGAGCCCTTGGTAGGTAATTAGGTCATGAGAGTACAGCCCTCATGAATGGGATTAGTGCCTTTCTAAGAGGCCAGAGAGCTAGTAGGAGCTTGCTCTCTCTACCATGAGAGGATACACGAAGACAGCTCTCTCAAGCCAGGAAGCAGACCTTATTCAGACAGCAGATCTGCTGGCACCATGATCTTGGACTCCTCAATCTCCAGAACTGTGAAAAATAAACATTTGTTGTTTAAGCCACGCAGTCTATTGCATTTCAGTTATAGCAGCCCAAACTAAGTGAGAGATGGGTTCAACTTGCTCTTTATGAGCCCAAATGGTAACACAGAAGAAATATGTGGAAACTATGAGTAGAGTTCAATCTGAGGAAGCAGTTTGCAATAGTCAAAGCTGACAATAAAGGTAGAATCTGCTGCCATGGGAAATGATACTTGGATCATTGGAGATTCCCAATAATAAGCTACACAAAGACTTTATGGGGATGTTACTGGAGGGATTATCCAGTGAGCATTTGTACTAGGTGACCTTCAATATACTTTCTCAAAACTGTATGACTCTAAGGTCTTCCATTTGTGATGTAAGACCACTAGTCTTAGAGTGAAAAATCGGGGGGGCGGGGAGGAATCAAAAGCAAAAACTTCCTTTAGGGTCACATTCCTTAGGAAATTTTGAGGTCAGAATTTTGAAAAGATGAACTGTGATTAAAGTTTACCTACTTTGGGTGGGGACTGGGATAAAAAATTACATTGTTCTTCAGTGTTAGTGTATTATTCAAATATTCTTTATTTCCCTACTCTACAACTTTAGAAGAAGATTGGTAATGTGAACAGATCTTATAGGAAATCTGTAGCAGCAATGAAAAATCTTTTAATATCCAATCTACATGGAAAGATAAAAGCAAGGGATTTGACTAAAGAAAAAATGTAAAAATTATATTGTTTTTCCTAAGATGAAATCAGGAGTTACCTGATCACAACAACACATAAGCATTTTACTTCCTAAAAATAAGGACTATGCTTTCTATTATAAATGTAATTTATTTTTTAAAGATTTCAAAAGTAAAGACAATGGAATAGAAGGTTAACACAACAAAACAAAACACAGTATTACCACCCACTTTAAAAGGCCCTGGCAGTCATAGTACAGACGAAATGATTTCCAAAAAAGGATTTTAGATTCAACACAGGTACTAATAGCAGCAGTTATCAAATTTATCAAAGTATTTGTTCATTTGGTAAAAATGTATTCACTACTTATAATGTATATTCACAGATGATACAGTGTAAACAAAGATAGATCATGTTACCCTCCATTAAGTTTTCAGGTTGGAGGGAGAAAGACATCAGTCAAGAATCATTCAGTACTCACTGGATGGATGAATGAATGAATGAATGAATGAACGAACAGACTGCCCAAAATACAATGGAAGGGAGGAGGTGAGTCAAGGAGGAGGAGACAAAGAAAGCTTCTCCAAGAGAAGTTACATTTAAGCCAAATTGCAAAATTTCCTTTCTTGGAGAAATTTAGAAGTAGTCTACTCAGAATGAGTTGAGTCTCACAAATATATGATCTAGGTTGTTGAACACAAGACAAAAATGGGCACAGGTTTAGCACGTAGAATAATGAGACACAATTGGAAAGATCAAGGTGAGAGTTGAATATTTATAAAATCATCAAATATTCCAGTAGGTAAAGGTGGATTCAATTAGCATTAACAAATATTTTCTCTAATTTACCCCTAAATGTACTATATTTTTCAAATGCCAAAGTCCCCACAAAATGTACAAACAGGGGACGCCTAGGTGGTTCAGTAGGTTGAGTGTCTGCCTTTGGCTCAGGTCATGATCCCGGGGGCCTGGGATCCAACCCAGTGTCCCGGTCTCTGCTCAGTGAGAAGCCTGCCTCTCCCTCTCCCTCTGATCCTCCCTGCCCTCCCCCCTTCTCTCTCTCTTTCAAATAAATAAAATCTTTTAAAAATGAAGCAGAACAAAAATAGAAAATCATACATTTTATTTGTCCAACTGCATGTAGTAGGATCCTAGGACACAGCTCAATGAGGAAGAAATCCTTTTCCACTTGTAAGTAGTAATTGTCACATTACCAGTGATATATCAGTGTCATTTACCAGTAACAATATTGCACAAATATTTTATAGTAGTTTAAAAAAATCAAATTGGAATTGAGTGGAAGAAAGTAAAAAAAACTGACCCAATTTCTACTTCTATTTTAACCTAGGTTAAACGAGAATCACACATCAAAACCAATGATTACAGGCTGTGTTGCTATGGAACATACAGCCAGTTCTTCATTACACAGAGTGATGGGGCATAGGAATGGCATGCATAATTGAAATCCAAAAGTAAAATTAAAAACCTTATGCTCCCCACCAAGACATTTTCCAGAATTATTTGTAGAGCAGCAACTTAGATTGATATGTATTGTATTTAAGCTCATTCCCCTTTGTCTAACTTATGTTAACTATCAGTAAAAAAAAACAAAAGACCAAAAATGAGTTCACAAAGCAAAGGGGGAAAAAAAGGCAATTAGCTTAGATCATGCAAATATTAAACAGGCAGCCTCTTGACAGGTGAGACATTTATTTGCAGCAAATAGCATTTTAGCTTGTAATACCATATAAACAAGATGTAGTGTCATTCAGTACACAAAAATGTCCTTTTCCAGAGTGGCTGAATAAAATATTCAGCAGCACAATACAAATGTCCTGCAATGGATATACCAGAGTATACACATTATTAGCTCTCAGGTTGTGTCACTGATTAGGCAACACTTGCATCAAAGCAAACTTCTTTACACTCCCTTCTTAAAATGTTAAGCTTACAATAATTCAAGGATTACCCACTGGTTTCCTATGAGGGATTGAGAAAATAAATTACCTCTCCTCCAGCAAGCCCACCATTAAATGTGAAATGCCACCAGTTTGAATTTTATCCCCTTGGGTTAAGCCTTCTCTAATATCCTTGTCACACTGTTGTAAGGATTTAGAAAGGCTGAGTATAGAACTTCCACTGAGCAGCACGCAAAGTCCATTTGAGTGATTCTAATCCACTAGGAAGTGTTAACTTAAGAGAATTTATTGAAGTAAGTAACACCGGCAACTGGTATGGGAATAAAAGGGAGAGAGAAGGTGCACAGAGCTCTCTCTAGGTTACAGCAAGCAGAGGGAATCTCTTCCAAGGCTGCCTGGGATCTGAAAGATATTCTGTAAGGCAGCTCAGGGCTGAGTTCTGGCAAGGAGAAAGGGTCTAAAGACCTATCAATTGCTTCAAAAATTATGTCCTGGCCTTAAAATAAAAACATCTGTCCTAATGTATCACATGAGGTAGTTTGAAAGATTACTTCTAATTAACCTCAGAGTTTGTTTAATCATTCTCTTTTTTTTTTCATTCTTTAAATTCTTTGGCTTGGCTGTTGTATCTCAGGAAAAATTAATGTGTTATCTGAATATTCATTAATTAAAAGAATTCATTAGATTATTTGCTTATAATGCATTCTCCTTTTTAAACTTTCTTTTTCTGACATGATCTTTTTTCTTAATACCCTGTGCCTCTACAAAAATCAAGTATAACATTAGTAATTTTTCCAGTTCCCTAAGACTAATGTATTATTAAATATTTCAAACATTTGCATAATCACTTTTCTTTTGTTTCTCAATAATTATTCATGAGATACTAAAAAGCCAGACAAAGAAATACACTAAAAGCGTTTTAATTCAATATGCTGAAGAAAACAGAAGCACTAATTAAGAATTAAATAAAGTTAAGAGCTAAAAAAAACCTGCTCCAGAGAAACTCCCCTCCATCAATTCTAATGTTTTATTTTCAAATACTAGAAATTAACCCTATAAGGTAGGAGCTGTTATAGTCCCCCATCTAACAGAAGAAATAAGTTTAGAATAACTAGCATGCCCTAGCTCCTCCCAAGAGCAGCTCAGAGATTTGAGCCTAAGTGAATTATGTAACCATAAACTATAATTAATATTGTGTTGACCCCTAAGTGTACCAGGTCAAGGGACTATGAATTATCCAGTTTTTTCAGAGCAACTTAATGCTCTACCCCTTCCTTCTTTCACATCCAACAAATCACCACAACCTAGTATTCCTTCATGTATTTCTTCTTCCTTGAGCCTCTTTCTGTCTTTACTGCCATCCTGGTTCATGCCCCTATCCCTTCTTGCCTAAATCAATGCAGTAGCTCCTAATGCGTTTCCTTGCCTACCTTCAATCTCCCTTCCAATCCAATTCCCTGGCAGCTGGTTCATCTTCATTACACACCCATTTCACCCTGTTATTGTCTGTCTTAGTCTCTCAAAGATTTCCTTACCTTACAGCAGGCATTCTTTAACTATGCTCTGAAAACTTAGCAGTTCTGAGGAAGTATCAGAGGTGGTGTAGTCGGGGCTACTGGTCACCCCATTTTTCCCCTTTGTCTAAAGCATCTATGTTTGAGTGTGAGTGTGTGTGTGTGTGTGTGTGTGTGTGTGTGTGTGTTGTATTGGGATTAGGGAAAACATATTTCTAAGGGGGTTTACTGATTTTATTTTACATACTGATTTTATTTTACATTCACTGACCCACTGAGTAAAATCACACATTACATTAAGACTCATGAGTTTCCACAAATAATCCCAAGGTACTTTTCAAGGCTATCTTTACAATTTCCCTCCACAACTTTTATTTTTATGAAACAGGATTGGACCTGTGCCACTTTTTATATAATACTTTCCAACTATCTTTGCTGTTCCTACCCCTCTTATACTGGCCTCCGAAACCCAAGTAAAACTTCATTTCACCCATAGTCAATCTTGGATGCACCCCAGTCTAGTGGCTCTACTTCCTCCATTCTTGTACCTTTTCTTTCCTGTGCCATTCATTGAACAATGATCATATGCTACCTTCTATGTTTAGTTACACCTGAGTTCCCCCTCCCTGAGCTATGGCCTGGAACTCTCTCCAGCCAGGAAGCTGGAGCAGTGTAGACTCACTTCATTTAATTTCTCTTTTTCAAGAGACAATGCCCCACACTGCCTGATATCGAAGGTTATCAGGTAACTGTTATTGAAACAGTTGTTTCAAATATTTTTATCCAGTTTTTTAAAGATGTTTCTGGTGGGAGGCAATATGGTTAAAACTGAAAATACACAAATCTGCTACTATAGCTAGAAAGAAACTTCATCATCTCCCTGTCAATAACTGATAGTTTAAGTAGACAGAAAATCAATATAGATAAAGTTGACCTCAACAACACTATCAATCAACTTAATCTAGCTAATATTTATAGAATACTCCATCAAACAACATATGAATACACATTATTCTCAAGTTCCAAGATAGAGCACATTCTGGGCCATAAAAACACCCTTAACAAATATTAAAAAGAAAAATAATACAAACCATTAAATAAACTAAAAAGTACTGAAGTAAACTAGGAATCAATAATAGAAAGATACCTGGAACATTCCCAAATATTTGCATATTAAACAACATACTTCTAAAGAACATATGGCTCAAGGAAGAAGTCTCAATAGAAATTTTTAAGAATTTTTAACTAAATGAAAATGAAAATAAAACTTATCACCATATGTGGCATGTAGGAAAAGCAATACTCATAGCATTAAAGAAGAAAACTTAAAGCACTACATTCACACATTAGATAAGAAATGTATATCAATAACCCAAGCTTCCACCTTAGGAAACTAGAGAAAGAAGATCAAGCCTAAAGCAAGCAGAAGAGAAATAATAAAAATCAGAGCAGAAATTAATTAAAATGAAAGTGGGAGCACAACAAAGAAAATCATGAGACAAAAACTGGTTCTTTGAAAAGATCAACAAAATTGATAAACTTCTAACCAGGATAATGAAGATAAAAGAAAGAAGACATAAATTACCAGTATCACAAATGAAAGAAAAGTCACCATTAGTGGCCCCAAGGACATTAAAAGGTTATTAAAGAAATATCATGAGCAACTCTATGCCCACAAATCTGATAATTTAGATGAAATATACTAGTCCCTTGAAAGACACAAACTACCAAAACTTATAACAGGAGATACGAATAACTTGAATATCTCTAATCAATAAAATAAATTGAATTGATAATTAATCATCTTCCCAAAAATTCACCAGACACAGGTGGTTTAATGAGTTGTTTCTAAAATAACCATTTAAGAATGAAACCATGTCAATTCTCTATGGTCTCTTTCAGAAAACAAAAGCAGAGAAAGCACTTTCTAATTTATTCCATGAGTCCGGCAGTACTCTGATACCAAAATCAGACAAAGACATTACAAGAAAGAAAAACTATATTGGTCAATATCTCCCCTGAGCATTGGCACAAAAATCCTCAACAAACATCATGAAGTCAAATCCAGAATGCATAAAAGGAATTACACACCATGACCAACTGGGATTTTTTCCAGTTGTAAGGGCAAGTTCAACAATTGAAAAGAAATCACTATTAATCCACCACTACAATAGAGAAAACAGGAGAAGTCATATGATCATATTAATTGACACATGAAAAGCATTTGACAAAACTTAATAACCATTCATGACTTAAAAAAAACTCTCAGTAAAGTAGCAATAGGTAATAACTTCAATTTATTAAAAGACATCTGTCAACAAAACAAAACAAAACACAAAAAATCTAAAGCTAACATCTCCTTAATGATTAAAAGCTGGATGCTTTCCCCCTAAAATCAGGAACAAGGCAAGAATGTCCTCTGTCACTCCTTATTCAACATCACACTGAAAATCCTATTGTAATGAAACAAGAAAAATAAATTAAATGTATACAGATTGTAAAGGAAGAAAAAAACGGTCTACATTCACAGATGACATGATTACATATGCAGAAAATTCCAATGAATTGACAAAAAACAAAAACAACAAAACAAAACAAAACAAAACAACCCCCCTTCTCCCAGAACTAAGAAGTGATTACACCAAGGTTAAACGATACAAGGTCAATATACAAGAGTCAACTGCTTTCCTTTACATCAACAATGAACAACTGGAACTTGAAATTTTAAAAATAATACCACCTACAATAGTATATGAAATGAAACACTAAGGTATAAACTATGTACAAACTATACACAGGATCTCTATGTAGAAAACTAAAACACTGATGGAAAAATAAAAGACAATCTAAAAAACTGAAATGGTCATGAATCAGAAGTTCAATATTGTTTATGTTCATAGTGTTCAGTACTATCAAATGTCAGTTCTTCCCAACTTGAACTATAGATTCAGTGCAATCCCAATCAAAATCCCAGCAACCTATTTTGCAGAAATCGACAAACTGATTCTAATGTTTAAATGAAAAGGCAAAAGACCCAGAACGGTGTTTAATACTAAAAGAGAACTGAAATACTTTAGAAATTGGGGGACTTTCACTATTTGATTTCAAAATTTACTATAAAAGCTACAGTAATAAAGACCGTGTGGTATTGGTGAAAGAATACACTAGTAGCCCGGCGGACCAGAAGAATGAGTCCAGAAATAGAACCACACAAATATAGTCAACTTATCTTTGACAAAGGAGAGAAGGAAATTAAATGGAGAAAAGATAGTCTTTTCAACAAATTTTGTTGGAACAATTAGGTAGCCACATGTAAAAGAGTCTAAACACAAACTTTACACCTTACACAAAAATTAATTCAAAGTGGATCACTGACCTAAATGATAATGAGAAACTAAAACCTTTTGAAGAAAACAGAAAAAATTCTAATGATCTTGAGTTTGGTGGTTTTTAAACACAATACCAATAACACAACCTATTAAAAAAGGAAATTAGTAAGTTGGACTTGCATTAAAAGTAAAATTTTTAAAAAAAATTCTACTCTGAAAAAAAATGCTGTTAAAAGAATAAAAAAGATAAGCCACAGACTGGGAAAAATATTTGCAAAATACACAGTGGATAAAAGACTTGTAATGAAAATATACAAAGAACTCTTAAAACCCAATAAAAAGAAAACAACAACAACAAAAAAGCTTTTAACGGGCAAAAGAACTTAAAAGGCACCTCATATATAGAGAGAGATAGATATAACTGGTAAAGAAAAAAACATGAAAAGATGCTCAATATCACTTGTTATTCAGAATTTGCAAATTAAAACAACAATAAAGTATCAATATAGACCTGTTAAAGTGGTTAAAATCCAAAACACTAACAAATACCAAGTGCTGACAAGAATGTGGAGCAGCAGAAACTCTCATTCATTCCCGGTGAGAATGCAAAATGGTACAGCACACCTACTTTGGAAGACAGGTTGGCAGTTTCTTATGAAGCTAAACACAGTCTTACCACGTGGTCCAACAACTGTGCTCCTAGGTATTCACCCAATGATTTCAAAACTAACGCCCACACAAAAATCTGCATTCAAATGTTTATATCAGCTCCATTCATAATTTCCACAAACTGGAAACAACCATGATGTCTTTCATAAATGAAGGAATAAACAAAACAGTGGTACATCCATACAGTTGAACACTATTCAGTGATAAAAAGAAATAAGCTATCAAGCCATGAAAAGATACAGATGAAATGTAAATGCATGTTGCTAACTAGCCAGTCTAAAAAAAGTTACATACTATATGATTCCAATTATAGGGCATTCTAGAAAAGACAAAACTACAGAGATGCTAAACAGATCAGAGGTCACCGGCAGTTCAAGGCAAGAGGGAGAGGTCAAATGGATGAAGCACAGGATATTTTATAAGGTAGAGAAACTTCTATGTTACAGTAATAGAAACTCTTTTACAGTAATGTTACTGTAATGATGAATACAAGACATTAAGTATTTTCCAAACCCATAAAACTTTACAGGACAAAGAATAAACTTAACATATGCACATTTTATTTTTTTTTAAGATTTTATTTATTTGTCAGAGAGAGAGAGAAAAAGAGACAGAGAATTAAGCACAAGCAGGGGAGCGACAGGCAGAGGGAGAAACAAGCTCCCCGCATAGCAAGGAGCCCAATGCAGGACTCGATCCCAAGACCCCTGGATCATGACCTGAGCCGAAGGCAGCCATTTAACCAACTGAGCCACCCGGGCATCCCTACATATGCACATTTTAAAAATCCATTTAGAAAAATCTGAGGATTCCAGGGTGCAATGAAGAATGTTACAAAAGAGGGGCGCCTGGGTGGCTCAGTTGGTTAAGCGACTGCCTTCGGCTCAGGTCATGATCCCGGAGTTCCAGGATCGAGTCCCACATCGGGATCCCTGCTCAGCAGAGAATCTGCTTCTCCCTCTGACCCTCTTCCCTCTTGTGCTCTCTATCTCTCATTCTCTCTCTGTCAAATAAATAAATAAAATCTTAAGAAAAAAGGATGTTACAAAAGAATCCAAATGTATGAACCAATTTTACTGAAGGAGGTAGAGAAATAAGGTATTAACTTAAGTAATTTGGAAACGAGTGGAGTCAGTTAAGACTAAAGGCAAAAGGAACTGGACACAAACACTGTTCAGGTGATAAATTGTTAACAACTGTGAAACCACTATATAGGTATAATGGAATTAAATGATTAAGTAGATGAATAGCAGATGGTGGGAGCATGAATCACACTATTGGAGTACCAAGTGACAGGTATGTAAAAGGAGGCTAGAATGATCCATGTTACTACTATAATGGTTACATTTGGAGACCCAGTATATATTCACGTTTACCTTACCAAAGATACAGATAGTTATATATAAAAAGAAATGGGAGCCTGGGTGGCTCAGGCAGTTAAGCATCTGACTCATGATTTCGGCTCAGGTCATCATCTCAGGGTCATGGGATCTAGCCCCATGTCGGGCTCTGTGCTCAGTGGCCAGTCTGCTTGACATTCTCTCCCCCTGCCCCTCCCCCCTCCACTCCATGCGCACACATGCATGCACACTCTTTCTCTCAAATAAAACTTTAAAATATATTATAGATTTGTGTATACAGATGGACTAATACACACACATATATCTCCTTGCACAGTCAGCTTAGAGGGCCTAGAGGTAACAATATCCCAGTAACAGCAAGTATGTCTATGGCCCAGATCTTGGTTTCCAATAAGAGAATCATCACCCCATAAAGAAATGGCTGATTCTAGGACAGAGGCAAGAAATACAAGATGAGTCTGAACCATCTTGTACTGACAGAAAGAAAGTGCTCCAGAACAAAAAACCTGCAATGGTCGGTGTACATCAAAGGGACACAGGAGCCAACTGAAAGAGCTCCCAACGTCAAAGCTGGAGCAATGTGGACAGAAAAATAAATACAACAGTGTGAGATTATGCCCCCAGACATAAATATCCATGAGTCTATACTGATGACTAAATACATAAATTAATGGAAAAGAATAGGCAATTCCAAATAATTTACGCAGATACTCCACCCTTAGGAAGGGGAGCATAACTCCCTACTCCTAAAGTACAAGCTGCACATAGTAACTTCCTTCCTTCCTTCCAAAAAGGACTAAATGGAAAAGGAAAAGAAAAGAGTCACTTTACAGTTCACAAATCTCACAAATACTGCCTCAAGCCAGGTGATCAGTGTTAACATCTACAGCAATAACTCATACTGATAGTACATACCCTTGATATGATGTGATGACAATGGCAGTTTATCTCTGTGGCCTCCCTCCTAAAAACAGATTCACCCCAGTCTAACCATGAGAAAACATAAAACAAATCCAAATTGAGGGACATTTAACAAAATATCTGACCAGAGATCCTCAAAACAAATAATGTAAGACGTTAACAATAAAGGAAACCATGTATGGGTATACAAGAACTCTCTGTACTGTCTTTGCATTAATATTGTAAACCTAAAACCAATCTAAAATAAAAAATTTACTTTTAAAAATCAAAGGCAAAATAGTGAGCAAGAAGTGCCTTTACCTAATATAAAAATTAATTTTATTCTGTCCCTTCATTGTTTGGAATAATAAGTCACTGCCTTTCATGCTGTTATGTTGAAGGAGAACTTCTGAATCATCCCACCTGAGAATCTGAGTCAAAATATGATTCTATAATCTTCTAAGATTGAATCATGAAAAAATATTAGCAAACTGAATTCAACAATACATTAAAATGATTATACACCATGATCAAGTGGGATTTATTCCAAGGATTCAAGGATGGCTTAATATTCACAAATCCATCAATGTGATACACCACATTAACAAAATGAAGAATAAAAATCATATGATCATCTCAATAGATGCAGAAAAAGCATTTAACAAAATTCAACGTCCAATTATGGTCAAAACTCTCAACAAAGTGAGTATAGAGAGAAAATACTTCAACATAATAAAGGCCATACATGACAAACCCACAGCTAACATACTCAATGTTGAAAAGCTGAAATCTTTTCCTCTAAAATCAGGAATAAGATAAGGGTGCCACTACTGCCATTTGTATTCACATAGTAGGGCAAGAAAAATAATTAAAAGGCATTAAAATTGGTAAGAAAGAAGTAAAACTGTCACTATTTGCAGATGACTTGATACCATATATAGAAAACTCTAAAGACGCCACTAAAAACTGTTAGAACAATAAATGAATACAGTAAAGGTATAGAATACAAAATTAATATATAGAAATCTGTTATATTTCTATATACTAATAATGAAATATCAGAAAGAAATTAAGAAAACACTCCCATTTACAACTGAATCGATTCCTAGGAATAAATTTAACCAAGGAAGTGAAAGACCTGTACAGTGAAAACCACAAGACACTGATAAAAGAAACTGAAGAAGACACCAAAAAGTGGAAAATACTCCATGCTCATGAATTGGAAGAATTAATTATTGTTAAAATATCCATACTACCCAAAGCAATCTATACATTCAAAGCAATCCCTATCAAAATCCCAATGGCATTTTTCATAGAACTAGAACAAATAGGGATGCCTGGGTGGCTCAGTCAGTTAAGCATCTGCCTTTGGCTCAGGTCATGATCCCAGGGTCCTGGGATCGAGTTCTGCATTGGGCTCCTTGCTCAGCGGGGAGTCTGCTTCTCCCTCTGCCTGCAGCTCCCCCTGCTTGTGCTCTCTCTCTCTCTCTGACAAATAAATAAAATCTTAAAAAAAAAAAACTAGAACAAATAATTCTAAAATTTGTATGGAACCACAAAAGACCCTTAATAGCCAAAACAATCTTGAGAAAAACAAAGCTGGAGATATCACACTCCTGATTTCAAACTATACTCCAAAGCTATAATAAGCAAACAGTGTAGTAACATAAAAACAGACATACAGATCAATGTAACAGAATAGAGGGTTTAGAAATAAACCCACACTTATATGGTCAATTCTTTTATGACAAAGAAACCAAGAATATACAATGGGAAAAGGACAGTCTCAGCAATATATGATATGTGGAAAACTGGACAGCCACGTGCAAAAGAAGGAAACTAGACCATGTCTTACAGTATATACAAAAATTAACTCAAAATTGATTAATGGCTTGAATGTAATATTTGAAAGTGTAAAATTCCTAGAAGAAAACATAGGCAGTAAGCTCCCTGACATTGGTCTTAGCAAAGTTATTTTTTATCTGACTTCAAAGGCAAGGGGGGAAAAAAAATAAATAAAAGGAACCACATCAAACTAAAAAGCCTCTGCACTGCAAAGGAAGCCATCAACAAAACGAAAAGTCCAGCTACTGAATGGGAGAAAATATTTGCAAATTGTATATCCAATGAGGGGTTAATATCCAAAATATATTAAGAATTCACACAACTTAGGGGTGCCTGGGTGGTTCAGTCATTAAGTGTCTGCCTTCGGCTCAGGTCATGGTCCCAAGGTCCTGGGATTGAGCTCCGCATCGGGCTCCCTGCTCCACGGGAAGCCTGCTTCTCCCTCTCCCTCTGCCCCTGTTCATGTTCCCTCTCTAGCTGTCTCTCTCTCTGTCAAATAAATAAATAAAATCTTTAAAAAAAAAGAATTCATGCAACTTAACAATAAAACATAAACAACCAGATTTAAAAATGGACAGAAAATCTGAATAGACAGGTTTACAAAGAAGACATACAGATGGCCAACGGGCACATGGAAAGATGTTCAATGTCCCTAATTATCAGGGAAATATAAATCAAAACCTAAATGAGAGATCACCTCATACCTGTTAGAATGACTATTATCATTCTATGATATGGGGGCGCTTAGGTGGCTCAGTCAGTTAAGCATCTGACTCTTGATTTCGACTCAGGTCATGATCTCAGGGATATGAGATCCAGTCTTGGGTCAGGCTCCATGCATGGAGCCTGCTTAAGATTCTCTCGCTACCTCTCCCTCCCCCACCCCTTTCTCCCTCTCAAAAAAAAAAAAAAAAAAAGACAAGAAAAAACAAGTGTTAGAAAGGATGTGGAGAAAAGGGAACACTTGTGCACTGTTGGTATGAATGTAAATCGATACAGCCACTGTGGAAAACAGGATGGAGATACCTCAAAAAATTAAAAATAGAACTACTGTATGATCCAGCTATTTCATTTCTGGGTGTTTATCCAAAGAATAAGAAAATGCTAATTCAAAAAGATATATGCATGCACCCTGTGTTCATTAAAGCATTATTTACAACAGTGAAGATATGGCAACAGCCTATGTGTTCACTGATGGATGAATAGATGAAGTCAAAAAGTGCATAAATATACAATGGAATACTATTTAGCCATAAAAGAGAAGGAAATCTTGCCATTTGCAACCACATGGATGAACCTGAAGGTATTATGCTAGGTGAAATAAGTCAGAGAGAGAAAAACAAATATTGTATGATTTCACTTATATACAGAATCTAAAACACAAAACAAATGAACACATAAAGCAAAACAAACTCATAAATAAGGAGAACAAATTAGTGGTTACCAGAAGGGAAGAGGGTTGGAGGAGGGGGTGGGCAAACCGGGTTGAAAGGACCCAACTGTGCGGTGATAGATGGTAACGAGACTTAATGGTGGTGATCACCCTGTAAGTATAAACAAATATTGAATTATAATATTATGCACCTGAAATGTATGTAACATTATATGCCAATTTCACCTCAGTTATATATATAATTATATAATAGTGACGGCATTGTCTGTGGAGAAGACCATAAAGCTGGTCAAGAGAAAAAGTTAAGGCATCAGAAACAATAGCCCATAAATGGAAACTACAAAGATGATACTTTTGCTGCTTAAAAAGTTTTCATCTCCATCTTCAGGATGCAGAATAAGCTTTCTGATTGGGCTCATAAATTTCACCCTGTTGTATCTTTCTATCCTTTCCTAAAATATAAGGATAGAGAGAGATACAGATAGAGAAATAGAGAAAGAGAAGTGAAGATAGAGGTAGAAAGAGAAAGAGAAATCTGTCTAGAAGGTTCTTCCTCTTTCATGTCGCTTCTCCTTTTCCTTATCTATTTAACTCCTACTTATCTCTTTGAATCCAGTCCAACATCCCTTCCTCAAGGAAATTTTCTCTGATCCTCCAAGCTAAGCAATCAACTAAATGCTGTTCTCATAGCACCCAGGGCTGCTCCTTCTCAGCATTTACCGAAATTACAACTAAAATATCAATTTATACTTTTTTATTTTCTTAAAGATTTTGTTTATTTGTTTGACAGAGAGAGAGAGATAGTGAGAGATAGCGAGAGCAGGAACACAAGCAGGAGGAGTGGGAGAGGGAGAAGCAGGCTTCCCGCCGAGCAGGGAGCCTGATGCGGGACTCGATCCCAGGACCCTGGGATCAGGACCTGAGCCGAAGGCAGACTACTAACGACTGAGCCACCCAGGCGCCCCTACACATATTTAAATGACTGTGTAATCTCAAACTGGTTACAAGGATGGAGTCAACATATTCCACATGGAGTCAACATTTTATAACCTCCCAATCTAACACAATTCTGTAGTGGGCCTCAAATTTATTGTATGTATGAATATAGTGTGGTTATTACCATTTTCAGAGCTAATACCCTCTTCTAACACCACTAAAATAATTACCGCAATAAAACTGGCTCCCAGATATTTAACAACATGATTCCAAAAACTATATGTGTTATATATATATTTTTGCCTAACTGTATTGGACACTAGATTTCTCTTTACATGGAAAAGAAAAACAGAGTATTGCTGAGTCTCGGAAATGCACATGACATTTTCATTTCTAACACCTGAACATAACAGAAGTCAAAATTATCAGCTTCCCCAATTAAAGAAGTAAAACCATCACAGCAAAATACCAAAGACTACTCAGTTGCAAACCACATGAGAGCGGAGACTATATCCGTCTTGTTTACCATTAGATGTAATTATCTGTTAGACTTCAATAGTTAAAGTTAGTTGAATACATAAATGAGTCTTGGTATGACCCAAAATCATACTGAATATATTAATAACACAAATTTGGTACATTAAAAACATCTTGGCCACTCTCAGTTGTTAAAACTTTATTATAGCAGTCTTCCAAATAGGTCTTTCTGGTAAGATAATTCACTTTACATAATCAATTTCAGTATGAGAAATCTTAAACAAATTGCTAAATAAAAGAAGTACCTTAGAATCAGTGTTTCTGCATTAAGTCTCCTGATCCAGCTCCATAACCTAATTAGCCTGTGATCCAATTTATGGATTGATCCCTTTGTCCTCTCCCCATATTGTTAAGTTCTGTTTTCTGTATCTTCTATAACTTTGGAATAAATCTATTAGTAGTCGGGGAGAAAGTTGTGTATATGATACAAATAGGGTTGGTTCATCAGTTCAGTTTTCTTTAATGGTAATTAATTACCAACTTGTCCATCACGCTACTATCACAACCGCCAGCTAACCTCAATTGTCCCCTGGACTGTTTACCAACCCTGTCCTTCTCCCAGCCCAGCAGCCTATCTGCCATCTTCTCAATAAATGGCTGTATTCAGGAGTAACCATAATATCCCATGATGTCATCTGCCAGCTTCCAAATTCAAATCAACTGACAAGTTCTCTTAATACTAAGGTCCATTGTGAATTAATTGTCCTTGATGAGTCTACTTGGATACAGATGAACACTGATTCCTCGTGTGGGTGCAAAGGGCACATTTCCCCCCTTTCCTCCTAATCTAGAACTCCAGTCATACCTACTCACTTGCATAGGAGTAACAAGGGCCCACCATGGTGGCCAATCACATTATCCAAACCCAGTCAGGGTTCTCCTTCATCCCAGGACCCAGAGCAAGGTTCCTATTCACTGTGACCCTAGGGACTCAGCAATGATGGAAGGGAGCAGCTGCAGAACTACCACTGAAGAAAACTCACTTTATATGCCATCAGCCCTGCCTGGTCATGCCTCTTCCCTCCCAGAGCATGTGCCCACAAGTATACAATAACCCACGTCTCTGCCCTGTTGAGCTGGAGTTGTCTGACGGAAGAGCACTTGACAAACACAAACTGCAAAATAACACAGTGATTCTTCTTTGCAATTAACATGTATTTATGTTTGTAATCAAGAAAAAAAAACCCATCCATGTTATAGTTTTTTAAATTAATATTTCTGTAAAGCAAGTGCATAGACTATTAATCACCCTCTTTGCCAAATCATAATGGAAAATTATAATTCACTTTGATGACATTTATTTCAAATTTAACTTTAAAAAATGATCGCATCATTCCTATTCTGACTGTGGCTGCTATGTTTCAAAAAAAAAAAAAAAATGCCCCTTGTGAAACCTGAAGCAACCAAAGAAGTAGCCCTCCAATAAGAATGCCTTGTTCTGGAACTCTCCCAAAAGTCTGGGTAGGGAGTGCCAAGAATGGAAAACCAATCACAGGTCACCACACCTTTAACTGCATGTCAAATCATGTCGCCTTTACACCAGCAAAAAGCTAAGATTCGAGGTCCAAATCAAGTAAAGGGTAAGTAACAACCACATGTGTTCTCAATGACATGCATTTTGACTTAAAATATAACGTTCACTCTTAAAACTACTGTGCATTTTAATAAAAATTCTACTAATAAAACCTTGTTTCTAGGGACAGCTGTGCAGGCTGTTCTATAAGAATCTGATTTATTAATAACAAAATTTATGGGGTGAGGAGAAAAGCAATACATATTTTTCTTGCCTGGCTTCTTTTCCCTATAATATCTTAGCGATGAGTCTCCTGCTGGCAGGCATTCTGTAGCCAAGAGGAATAAATAAGACACCAAGTTTCAGCCTGTGATGTTCTCTCTCTTTTCTCCCGTTCCTTAGCTGTTCTGTAACTCAGACCTAAAATTTTCTTTCTCCAACTTGTAAAAGAAACAGTTTGTCTCCCCATCTCCCCATGGGTCTCTTCGTCTCCTGCTAATCATGCAGACTTAGATACAAATAAAGTCCCTGGTGTCTTTAATTTGGTCATGGATGAGTCTTCCGAGCCTCACCGGAGTCACCAACATCAAATTACATTCTCCTGGACAAGAAGTGCCTGCCAGTGGGACAGTCTCAAACAATAATTCTACAAACTAATTCACCGGTGGCTGGCGATTTAACAAATCCTCAAATGGAGGCATGTCAGATTTCTTGAAGCTTAAAAGGGCTTACTCCTTTCAATAAAGTTTCACTTGTAATATAGCTTGAAATCAGGCAACGTGATGCCCCCAGCTTTGTTTTTCTTTTTCAAGATTTCCTTGGCGATTCAGGGACTTTTCTGGTTCCATACAAATTTTAGGATTGTTTGTTCCAGCACTTTGAAAAATGCCATTGGTATTTTGATCAGGATGGCATTGAAAGTATAGATTGCTCTGGGCAGCACAGACATTTTAACAATGCTTATTCTTCCGATCCATGAGCATGGAATGTTCTTCCATCTTTCTGTGTCTTCTTCAATTTCTTTCATAAGTGTTCCGTAGTTTCTAAAGTACAGATCCTTCACCTCTTTGGTTAGGTTTATTCCAAGGTATCTTATGATTTTTGGTGCTATTGTAAATGGAATCGATCCCCTAATTTCTCTTTCTGCAGTTACATTGTTAGTGTATAGGAAAGCAACTGATTTCTGTGCATTGATTTTGTATCCTGCTACATTATTGAATTGCTGTATGAGTTCTAGCAATTTAGAGGTAGAGTCTTTTGGGTTTTCCACATAAAGTATCATGTCATCTGCGAAGAGACAGAATTTGATTTCTTCTTTGCCAATTTGAATACATTTTATTTCTTTTTGTTGTCCGATTGCTGTTGCTAGGACTTCTAGTACTATGTTGAACAATAGTGACAAGAGAGGGCATCCTTGTCATCTTCCTGATCTTAAGGGAAAGGCTCTCAGCTTTTCCCCACTGAGAATGATATTCACTGTGGGCTTTTCATAGATAGATTTTATGAAATTGAGAAATGTTCCCTCTACCCCTACACTCCGAAGAGTTTTAATCAGGAAAGGATGCTGTATTTTTGTCAAATGCTTTTTCTGCATCAATTGAGAGGACCATATGGTTCTTCTCTCTCCTCTTATTAATGTGTTCTATCATACTGATTGATTTGCGAATGTTGAACCACCGTTGCATCCCAGGGATAAATCCCACCTGGTCGTGATGTGTAATCCTTTTAATGCACTGTTGGATCCTATTAGCTAGGATCTTGTTGAGAATTTTGGCATCCATATTCATCAGGGATATTGCAAAGCTGTGATCACCAAGACAGCATGGTACTGGCACAAAAACAGACACATAGATGAATGGAACAGAATAGAGAGCCCAGATACGGACCCTCAACTCTATAGTCAAATAATCTTCAACAAAGCAGGAAAAAATATCCAAAGGAAAAAAGACAGTCTCTTCAATAAATGGTGCTGGGAAAACTGGACAGCTATATACAGAAGAATGAAACTCGACCATTCGCTTACACCATACACAAAGATAAACTCTAAATAGATGAAAGACCTCAATGTGAGACAGGAATCCATCGAAGTCCTAGAGGAGAACATAGGCAGTAACTTCTTCGACATTGGCCACAGCAACTTCTTTCAAGACACGTCTCCAAAGGCAAGGGAAACAAAAGCAAAACTGAACTTTTGGGACTTCATCAAGATAAAAACTTCTGCACAGCAAAGGAAACAGTAACAAAACAAAGAGGCAGCCCACAGAATGGGAGAAGATATCTGCAAATGACACTACAGACAAAGGACTGATATCCAAGATCTATAAAGAACTTCTCAAACTCAACACCCAAAAAACAAATAATCAAGTCAAAAAATGGGCAGAAGACATGAACAGACACTTCTCCAAAGAAGACATACAAATCGTCATTAGCCATCAGGGAAATTCAAATCAAAACCACATTGAGATACCACCTTATACCAGTTACAACGGCAAAAATTGACAAGGCAAGAAACAACAAATGTTGGAGAGGTTATGGAGAAAGGGGAACGCTCTTACACTGTTGGTAGGAATGCAAGTTGGTACAGCCACTTTGGAAAACAGTGTGGCGGTTCCTCAAAAAGTTAAAAACAGAGCTACCCTATGACCCAGCAATTGCACTACTGGGTATTTATCCCAAAGACACAGATGTAGTGAAAAGAAGGGCCACATGCACCCCAATGTTCATAGCAGCAATGTCCACAATAGTCAAACTGTGGAAAGAGCCAAGATGCCCTTCAACAGATGAATGGTTAAAGAAGATATGGTCCATATACACAATGGAATATTACTCAGCCATCAAAAAGGATGAATACCCAACTTTTACATCAACATGGATGGGGCTGGAGGAGATTATGCTAAGTGAAATAAGTCAAGCAGAGAAAGTCAATTTTGGTTTCACTTATTTGTGGAACATTATGGAATAGCATGGAGGACATTAGGAGAAGGAAGGGAAAACTGAAGGGGGTGGAAATCAGAGGGAGAGACGAACCATGAGAGACCATGGACTCCGGGAAACAAAGTGAGGGGTTTAGAGGGGAGGGGGGTGGAGGAATGGGTTAGCCCGGTGATGGGTGTTAAGGAGGGCATGTATCACGTGGAGCACTGGGTGTTATACACAAACAATGAATCATGGAACACTACATCAAAAACTAATGATGTACTGTACGGTGACTAACATAACATAATAAAAAAAGTTGACCATGGGACGCCTGGGTGGCTCAGTTGGTTAAGTCTCTGCCTTAGGCTCAAGTCATGATCCCAGGGTCCTGGGATCGAGTCCCACATCGGGCTCTCTGCTCCATGGGGAGCCTGCTTCTCCCTCTGCCTCTGTCTCTCATGAATAAATAAATAAAATCTTTAAAAAAAAAAAAAGTTGACCTTAAAAAAAAAATAAAGTTCACTTGTGAACTCTGTCACCTTAAATATAGCAGAGATCTTTGATATGTTCTATAGTCCTGAAGCTCAGGACTGGGTAAATGAGAGGCTCGATAAATACATGTTAAATGATGTATTTTTGTCACATCCTAGTGATTAACAGAAATCGCCAGGGCTCCTTTCCTAAAATATTGATCTGAGCAAGTACTAATACTCAAAGGATGATGGATTGAAAATCATCCAAGAGCCTTAATGATCACAAAGTTCTACCACCCTTGTTTGAATAGAGAGTTCAGCAAAAGGAAATATCTCATTCTTATCACTGATATGTCAAGAGCATTTCTTTCTCACATGCTTATGCCAAAAAAGTCCTCTATTGCCCTAAGCCAGAAAATTTCTCTCTGAAACATGCCTAGATCTAAAATTTTCTTAATAATAACCGTACCTAGTTCTTTGTATTTCCCACTATACCTAACTCTGTTCTTGTAAGTAAATTAGCTTTCTTACATAATGATCAATGAATGTTTTATGCACTGAATTGAACCAGTGCCTTTCAAAGACAACATTCCACCGTGGGCAGGAGGATCCCAGGACCAGCTTCTCCTCTACAGAATCTCCATGTTCCTGTTCTCAGACAATATTTCAGTATTAGTGACTCCTCATTCAAACAAACAAAGTAGCTGGTTCATTATACGGTAATTTATTCCTGAATATCAACTATCTCACCCCATCTGATTTGAATTCCATTATTCACTCTCACAATTTCTTACCACTTTTCAGAAAAATTAAGTCATCTCGATTCAGGCAGCATGTCCACATCTGTTCACTTCACCAAATACCAACTAGACACTTTGCTTACAATTGCCAGGGCTGAAAATGTATTGAAAATACCTTAAACAAGCTTATTTATCAAATGTCAAATGCTAAATATATGCTGCTCCAGAATACTTGCCCTTCACTGGGAAGATATTTAGCAACCTGACATAACTACTGGTTTCCTATAAAACCTAGATTTTACTGCTGGGGATGTGGGAAGAGGGAGAGAGAAAGAAAGAAAGAAAGAAAAAGCCTTTAGTCAAAAAGCAAAAGCTGAAGTTAGTGATATCTACAATAGGGTAGCAGAAGAAATTCCAAAATAAGCCAGCCAGAACACTCTTAAACCCAGATAAGATACAGATGTAACCTAAAAAAAAAAAAAAAAAAAAAAAAAAAAAAAAATCTGTAAAAACAGTTCAAGATTTAGGGAAGTCATCAGGCATGGTAAACAGTCCAATTTTAAGTCGAACTCCCAGAGTGAGGTGCATTTCGTCATTTGATTCTTTGAAGTCCTACTATTTTGTAAAGATAATTAAGTGGTTCCCTGGCCTTGCACTTACTGCACCTGTATCCATTTCTAAAAGCCATTTGTTCTGCCCACATTTGGTAGAAGTCAGAAGTTATGATAAAAGATAAAGGATCAAGAATCAGAATGAATGCTATAGCCCAAATGGGGGAAAAAATGCTCCTATTGGTATAATTTCAGAAAAAACTTCTTAGACTTTATTCATAGCTCATAAAGTTATACATAATTAGTCCCAAAGGAAGATACGGGTAGAAAATTAATAAGCAGATTTCAAGTTTTCTTGGTAATGAAAGGGCTTCCCTAGATTCACACTTTCCCTTCTGGAAATAACATGAGGATTTTTGCCCTTTTTCATGAAGCCAAGTGCCACATATATAATCAACTTCATCTAATTTTTTGATTCTTGACAACCAGTAAATGTATGTGTCTTGCAAGCTTACTCTATTTTTGGAAATGGTTGTGATATACAAAGTATATCTCTGTTGTGATCATAGTTCTCCAGTAAACAATCTGAAAATACCCTGTTTAAACTGGTAGGGCTTTGATTCAATTAAGAAAGAAGCTACTAGAGTTGAACACATGGACTTTTAGGTTTATCCATAAGGTTCCTGAATGTCTAAGACCTTGAGCCTTCCAGAAAAGGCTTGTGTAATCCCTAAGTCAATGAAAAGTGCCTGAATGGTCTGACTAGGAAAAAGGTAGAAGAAATTGTTTCAGGCCAAGTGATACACTTGCTTTGTAAATGAATTAGAAATATTTTAAAACCTAGAAAGAATATTTAGTTGAGACTCGATCAGATGGGATAATCAACCTAATTCTTTAGAGCTGATACCAAGGTTTTAGTGAATGAAGTGAAAGCAAGTTTAGCCACCATGCAGCACATTTATACGGTAGTGATTTCTGTTAAAGTATTCTCTTATTTAAAAAATTATTTTAAAAAAATTAAGTATTCTCTTATTAAAATGGTTATATCTAGGCTGAAGTTCACTTATCCAGAATTCAAAGCAGAAGTGTCTATTTTTTGGAAGGGAGAGAATTATCATTACGAAGGGCTATTATACTATGTTCTGTGGAGGGTCCTTTACACATCACTTCATTGAAACACTGGAGATTTTAACCCCAATTTTATAAATGGAAGCCTCAGGAAAGTAACAATGGCTTAGCCCAAAGGCACACAATTAGGGACTGACAAAACGTTAGCATTCAAGACAGCCAGTCCGAAAGTCCATGCCCTTTTCCCTGCGATACCATCCCCAATACTAGTATGATTTGTCAAATTTCTAATAAAATGGTGACTTGCCTTATAGGCTTGTTGACCCAGTGCACAAGATAAGCAGATTCTCATTACTATTTCTTGATATTATATTCATTATAAGCTATTTCACTTCAGCTTCATTGCACATAATGCAGTAACCTGAATATGCTAGAAAATTCTTTCACAGTACATGATGATTTTTTAACTCATTTAGAAGTTATACATTCAATATGATTAAGCAGGATGGAAAGCTAGTTTCAATCAATAAGCAAATGGCTTTTAAATATGGCAATATACAGATGATGAAGCCAAAAAAAGATTGAAGGGTGTGTTTTTGTTTTTTTTTTTAATGAAAAAGTAGACACAAGTACAAAGGCTAATCTAAGAAACTCGAAGAAATTGTGAGCCCTGAATTGCAGAGAATGGAGCAGAGTATAAAGTTCCTTACCAGTAGGCAGAAGAAAGAGAAGAAAATTGGCTCACTGAAAATGATGAGGGAATTGGAGACAGGGATAAGGAAATGACAGTTATTTTTCCCATGATTTTAAAGTGAAGGAATAGAACACAGAGCTCCTGAAACTAAGATTTTATTTTTCAGGGAGAAAGCACATAAAGACCACATAATGTAGAGGAAAGAAAAATGTAAGTTTTGATTAAATGTCCTGAATGGAAACGAGAATAATGAGGGGGGATGGGGGAGTTTCTAATGATGCTACTTTTGAAAATTACCAGATTTTCCCAACTTTTTAAAAGGAGTCATTTTGGAACTAAGGACCTGATTGTTATAAGAATTTTCTGGTAATTTGGTGATGCTTATAATTTCTAGCTCAGTAGGTAAAAAGAAGATCTAATTTAATATGTTATTCTTCATAATATTACAATTTTACAAAATCTGAAACATCACATTGGGAAAGACAGCCTTCTTTGGGAGAACAAAATTAAATCTGATGATATATGAACCGAAGAGGGGGGAAAAAAGTCACATTGGTTATCAGGTCCTATCAGAATAAGCTGTTCTACTTAATCTTCATAGGTATTCTAATAGAATAAACTTCCTAGAGTTACTATCTGGATAATATGAGCTAACGATTAAAATTATTGAACACAATAACTAGCTTATCTGCCACAGATATTAGTTAAGCTGTCATTTGAATATTTCTTCTTTGTACCAGTGAATGTCATTATTTGAAACAGGGTGAAACTTAACAGAATGAACTTGTTAAAAATGAAGTGTGTACATCTACAAAAGCTTAATTATAATTACATAGTCAACTGTGATCATTTTCAATAGTTCTTGGCGGAGACAAACGAGCATAATGAGTTCCATTAATGGACTGATGTGTTCTGTTTACGTGCCAGGGAGGGACTTAATAAAAGTGTCAGAAATAGGAGGCAGGCATACGAAGGGAAATACCAGGTACAGCTGAAAATCCGTGCGGTTGTGTGAGTGGAGTCATCATGCAATGAATGAAATTTCAAGTTATTTGAGAAAGTGATTTTTGAACTGACATACCAAAAGTCAGTATGTAAATCCTCAGCTGGTAAAATGGCTACTTTCAGCTTTTAACTTTTTAATAAGTGAAAATGACATTAACCTCGATATTATCTCACCCCTAATGTTCCTGTTTTTGGAAAACGAGGATGTTTCCACTGACGTATTATTAGAGCATGAGCTCTGTCCCAGCCTGGATTTCACAAATGTCATGGTGCAAGGCGATGCCTGACACCATATTTTCCTTTGGTGGGATTAGAAACCTTGGGACTATTTTTCACCAGCTGTTCACCTCTTCCATAAAACAATATAGATTTCGGAAGGGCAAACCTCTATGATTCAATTGCATTTAAATGGCACACATAACCAAAAAACAAGTCAGGACTGAGTAAACTGCAGCCACAGATACTCTTAACAAGGGAGCAAGGTAGGCTAAGCAAGTCATATCAAAGTAAATCAGTCTTTCACTTAAATTAACCAAAATTCATTTCCACTGAATTTAAAAATCAAGGGATTCATAAACGAAATTCCACATGTAACGGAAGATACAGCATCTACCAACCACACAGAACACTTCGGGTTTCTGTTACAGTGGACCCTCCCTCCTACATTTCTCCAATCTGATGTTTCCCGACCCTTAGCACAGCTCAATGGAATTCTCTGTGGTGATGGAAATGTTCTATATATAGCTGGGCTGTGCAATAAAGTAACCAGCCACTAGCCGCTTGCGGCTACTGAGCATTTGAATGAGGCTCATGCAACTGAGTTGCATTTATGATATCATTTGATTTTAATTGATTTAAGTTTAAATGGCCACAAAGCACTAGTGGCCACCAATTGGGCCATGCAGTGGACCAATATGTAACAGTGAAATAATATCTGATGATGCTTAACAGTCCTCAGAGAAAACAAACAGCAACCATCTCAGTGGGGCGGAACTCCAGATGCACACTGGGGTCTCCGGGGAATTCTCTATGGGCCTGGGTGGTTCAGCCGGCTAAGCATCTGACTCCTGATTTCAGCTCAGGTCATGATTTCATGGATCTGAGATAAAGCCCTGCGGGCTGGGCTCCTGCTCAGCAGGGAGTCGGCTTGAGAGTCTCTCCCTCTGCCCCTCCCCTCCAAGTGCATTCTTTTCCTCTCCCTCCCCCAAATAAAAAAATAAATCTTTTTTTTAAAAAAATAGAATCATCTGGGGAATTTTGAAAACCATTCTGGGACCCTCCCTCAGGGTCTAACCTAATTGATTTGGAGAGGGGCAAGGGAAGCAGGATTGCCATCTCTAAATCAGAACAATACATGAACCTAAGTAAGGAGGATGCTCTCAAGACTAGAGTTTCCAGAACTTCATTCATTTTACATTACTGTGGAGGCAACTGTGAGTGGCGAGGCAGCCCTTTCCAGAGTCAGAGCGGGTTACAAAGTGAGACTGCCGAGTTTTAAAGCTCCTGCCCGATTTTCAGAGATAGTCAGATGGAACTATAAAGATATAGGAAAATGAAATGTAGGTAAGATACAGGTATGGGAAGAAACAGGAAAACTCGCTGAGCGCAAAACACAATTATGAAACTTACAACAATTGAACCAGCTGATATAGTTATTGAATATACTGTAAGGAAAAGACGTAAAAAAAAAAAAACCCGTATTTTCCATAATTATGTTATCAAAATATCTGAGATTAGGATAAACATTTAATCACATTAGCCCAGGGACAGCCTTTTCTGTAGGATACACTACCGACCTGACATCTCTATCTTTCCTGATTGTACATCTCTATTAGGAAAAAATACTTGAGCAAGCGCTCCCAATACATGTTTATATTTAATTACATTAAAGTGCTAATGTATTAATATGTGATGTGAATATAACAGAAACAAGCTGAAATACAATATTCTTAATGAGACAAAAAAAGTAAGAAATTATATTCTTTTCTTCCTACACTTGAATAGATTGTGTTACGTGCTTCTGAAACAACTACTAAACGATTTGACAGGAAGGAATATTTAGAAACTGACCCATTAACTACTGCTTGTGACAAATACCAATCAGATTTTAATTACCATTTTACAGACGGACAATCTGTGGCACAGTACAGGTCCAGAAGAGGAATCCAGTGCTCTCTGACTATGCTGAATCTCAATATCAAGATGAACTTTCATCACTACAGAGTTTACATTGTGTAAGTTAAAAAAATGAATGCCACCTATTTGAGAGTGGGAGTATGACCAAGGCCAACAAGAAAGATCCATTTGGGTTTTGCCCTGTTCTTCTTTTGTAATTATTAATTTATTATTCTCTATATAGGATTTGCTGCTACCACTTATTCTAGCATCTAGGTCTGCTCTGTCCAATCCAGTAGGCACTAGTCACATGTTGCTGTTTAAATTTAAATTTAATTTAAGTTGAATTAAAAAATTCCTCAAACTGGGAACATGTTATGTGCTCAATAGCCACATGTGGCTAATGGATACAAAAATGGGTAAAGGTGATTAAGAGGTACAAAGTTCCAATTATAAAATAAATAAATCACAGGGATAAAAAGTATAGCATGGGGAATATAGTCACTAACATTGTAATAACTTTGTATGGTGATGGACAGTAACTACATTTCTCATGGTGAGCACTGAGTAATGCATATAATTGTTAAATCACTATGTTGTACAACCTGAAACAAATATAATATTATATGTCAACTCTACTTCAATATAAAAATAAATAATCCAATAAGGATGGAAGTTACTTCTGGTAAAGGCAATACATGCTATAGCAAAAAGTATGGAATTTGTAGTTGGACAAACACGGAGCTCAAATCTTCACTCAACCACCAATGCATATTCAAATTACTCAAACTCTCTGAGACTGAGGTTGGTCATCATTAAAATTACTTTAAAAATCTAATTCAACTGAAGGTTGCACAACAATGCAAATGTGCTTAATACCACAGAACTGTACACTTAAAAATGGTTGAAATTGTGAACTCTGTCATGTATATTTTACCACAATGAAAAAAAACCTACTTCCAATGAATTGGACAGAACAGAACATTTCCATCTTAGCAGAAATTCTATTAAACTGTGCTACACTAGATATGTAGCGTATCCTTCTAGAACTGTCAAGAGATGAAAAAGATGTTGCTGCCAACAGAACGTCCTCCCCACCTAGTTTTTGCAACAATGAGAACTGTTCACACCTTTTCCACCCCCTCTTTTATCCTCTGTCTCCATATTCATAGCACCTTACAGCTGGATTTGTTTGTGGCCCCTGCCTACAGTTCATCCCCTCCCTGTCCCCAAGCCAGCCAATGCAGAGAAAGATGGTATGTCAGCATTCCTCCTTGTCTGTCTGGTGAAGCTTGTAATTAAATCATGCTCCCAGACACGGCATAGCATAAGTTCTGCATCCACACCCATGGCCTAGGCAAATAGCTGTGTAGTTCACCAAACCCCCCCACTTTGCACCTACACCACTCCTGAACAGCTCAACTGGCCAAATTCCAGAGGTCCTGCTTCTGCCCAACCTTTTCAGCCCTGAACCCGGTAGTAGGTAGAGAACTGTTTATGGCACTTGCCCACATGCCTTCCAGAAATAGACTCCATTCCCAGAGCCCTTGACTGATGGTGGGTGTCTTAACCCCTATCAACAGATATCCTGACACTGGTTTACACAGTGACTCCATCTACAAACCTTCCTAGTGGCTAAACCGGGTCTTCTTTGCTACACCCATTGAATGCAGTGCCTTGGACTGACACGGACTTCCTGGAGCTCGTTTAACTTTTCTCATCTTCCATTGTGCTCTGGCTTAGGATACAGTAGGGCCTCTCACCCAGCCTCAGTTGGCCCTCTTCCTGGGGCCCACAAATGGCTTCAAGTTGGAGAATCCCCAAGTTATGACATAATTCCCTAAAAAACCCACAGTCCTTTGCCTCACTGTGAATGGCTAGCAGATGTCCCAGGGAGTTTGCGCCAATGTGATGAGGCTTTCCCTTTGAGTCTCAATGCCCTGTCATGGAATAGAACCCACGACCTTGGTGTCATTAGCACCAAGCTCTCACCAGCTAAGCTAACCTGCCTCTAAGTTTCCACAGAAGTTTAAGGTCACAGAGATTGGGTTGCCTTTTTCCATTTTATTCTCGGAAGATAAGGTGAATTACCTTGATTGCAGAAGTTCCCCAAATAAAAATATTTCAACTTTGTGATTTTTTGGAACAGTGTGTACTCTGAGTGGATGTGGAGCAAGCAATCAGAATGAGCTACCATATATCAGTTACAAAATCGCTCTGAAAAGAGACCTGATGACAGTGGGGCGTCTTGCTGAGAAAAAATTACTTTAAACCTAAAATCATTCAACTCTTTGCCAGTCGTTGCCTTAAGAAAACACATTCAAATAAAAGGATGGGGCATAAGTCACTGTTTCGAAACAATTTTTTTTCTCTATTGTTTGGAAAGCTTTCATTGTTCATGAAATCTCTTTGTTCCTTATTTAGTGTTGGCTCACTTACCTTCAAGAGGGATTGAAAACATGCTGATAAAGGATGGAAAAGTTAATTAATTTTTCCACAGTTTCATGAAGTATCTCCTAAGTGAATTATACTAGTCATTCCTGCTTCAGTTTTAAGCAAGGAGGGGGAAGGGTACACAGTGAGTGGCTTTTGTGTATTCTTGCCATTTGTGATAATGGCTGCCACCTATCATCAAAGACACAAATGGGACCAAGAAACCTACGAATACCCCAAACACCAGAGATTTGCTATTGATATTTCAACATCATGATGATGAGTTGGATGAACTCATGCAAAGATATTTCTGAACTCAGCTAAAATATAGTTAAGTACCAAATGAGGAATAAAATAATTACAGTTGTGAAATTTATCAGCTAAATACAATAATAACAATGTACAGATGTATTATAGTAAGACAGCTGGACAAACTCACTCCCAAAAGACAGGAAGAAACATAAAAAGAAAAAGAACTGCCAGGAATAGAGTTTCCTAAAAATGAAAAAAATGGAGAGATGTCATCCCACTAAATCTATATAAGAATATCAAAGTTGTTTTTTTATAATTTTATTCATAAATACTTCATGCATATTGTTGAAGATGGAAAATATAGAGAATTTTATAAGTAGAAAATAAAAATCATACATAATTCCCTTACCCAGGACTAACTGCTGCTACACCTTTGTTGTCTCTCCTTCCAGAATCATTTACTCATTCATTTATTCACTCCCTTCCTTATTGCTCAATACAAACCTATACAAATTAAAATGCTTAAGTTCTATTCATAATCCGCTTCCTTCACGATATATTCCATGTCAATAAGTACATTTCTATATATCATAATTTGTAATGTTTGCAGTATGTTCTATTATATATTATGATTTCTCAACAAACCACCATTAGATTGATTTTTTCACAACATATAGCAAACGTGTATACATTTTGATTCAGAAATTCAAGTTCTAGGAATGAATCCTAAATAAATAATTATTGCTGTGTGCCAAGACTTAGCAAGAAAGCTGTTCATAGTCTTGTTTAAAATCATGAAAGATGGGGTGCCTGGTGGCTCAGTCTGTTAAGCAGCCAACTCTTGATCTCAGCTCAGGTCTCGATCTCAAGGTCATGAGTTCGAGCCCCGTGTTGGGCTCAAATAAAAGAAAAGAAAAGAAAATTATGAGGGTTAGGTGTTTGCTTCAGCATCACATACACTAAAATTGGAATGAAAATCGTGAAAGTGAGAAACAATATAAATACCAATAATTGAAAAAATAGTTAAATTAATTATGGTATGTCTATACTGGAATGTTAGTGCAGCCACCCTAAAAAATCCTGTTTTGAAGAATACTGAATAGGATAGGAATATGATAAACAAATAGGCAGGATAATCCTGAATTTATAGTTTTTTAATAAATACGTGACATATCTGAAAGAATAAGATAATGTAATTTTTAAAAGATATGTCTTAAAACTATCAGTAAAATGAGATAGCTAGGAGTAATTTTTTAAAATACAGAAGGCCTTTTGGAGGAAATTTTACAATATTATTGAAAGTAATTTAAAAAGACCTAAAATAAATGGAGAGTTTTAAAATGTCAATGGGTGGGAAGACATACTATCACAAAGATGTCAATCCTCCTTAAATTAATTTATAAATTCAATGAAACTTCATTAAAAGTTGATTTGAAAATTCCGTTGGAAGTAAAAATAGCCATAAATAGCCAAAACAATTTTGAAGAAGAACAAAGTCCTTTACAAGAAGGATTATAAAGTCAAAGTAATTACAAAGTTATTGAAATTGAAACCGGGCTTAGTGAAGGCATAAACAAATAAAGGGGAAAAAATAGCAAAGAGAGCCCAGAATCAGATTCTCATATAGGGGAACTTCACAGATAATGGAGGTACCTTTATAGATCAATGAGAAAAGGATGTATTATTTAATTAATAGCTCTGAGACAATTTTGTTATCCAGATGGAAAAAAATAAAATTTTATCCCTACCTCCTATCATAAACAAAAATCTCTTTCAGCTGGAATAAGTAACAAAACGTGAAAAAAATACTTTAATACTTTTAAAACAGATTTTAGATAGATAATAGATAAATAACTTTATAGTGTTCAAAGAGGGAGGGATTTATCAAACAGAATTCAAAGCACAAGCTGAAAAAAGGAGTATGATAAATTTCATACTTTAAAAATTAAAGTTTTCTATGAAATAGATGATACCATAAACAAATCAAAGACAAGCTACATACTATATTAACACATTTGCAATACACAAAATAAATAAAAAATTAGAATTCAGAATATACAAAGAGCTCTGAAAAGTCAATAAGAAAAGACAACCCGAAGTTGCTCGTACATTCTTCTTGCTGGCATCATGTTGCTATAGTATTTGGACATAAAAATTCAGAGCTGTGATAGGTGTCTCTTTAAGGGATTTTTTTTTTTAATCTGGCTTGTTATTTTTTAAGCACTGTCTAGTCCAGTTTCATTTAATTTTAAAAATGTTTTATGAGTCCTAGATAAAATTAACTTTCTATTGATTTTTAATGACAATTATTTTTATTTCCCTCTCAAGATTTTAAACAGTTTCTTTCCTAAATCAAAATTAATCTTAACTAATACAGTTTCTTAAAAACAGTCATCTGTTTAAAAAAAAAAAATGTGCTTCTAATTTCCTCACTTGACGAAGAAAACTCTGTCATTGAGTTCATTGTTTGGGTTTGTCCTTCTCTACCTGTTTTGCCACCTGTGGAAAAAGTTTTTAAAATATCTCATAGTTCTCAAGCTCTTACAATTTTTTAAAGATGGTATCTAACAATCATTCATTCTACCTTCTAACATCAACCTTTTGTTAATGTGTTAATCCATCACCCTTTAATGTCTCACATCTGTCTTCCATCATCTTTTCATCTTTTTCAGATGTGGGTGTGGGATCCAAGAGCGAAGCCTGATTTAGATTTTCACTAAAAGTTGAAAGTCATTAATTTTTACTTTACTGAAGTAAAGTTTACTTTACTTTTACTGAAAGTATAAATCTTGAGCTACTATCTTCCTGCTTTCAAATAGAAAAGTTAGCCTGCCTATAGGCTATGCTCGTGATGCTCAGGAATCTTTCTTAATTTCTGTATTTTTTCCCCAAATCCTTAGATGCCCCAAATATGGAGAAGTAAGCTCTTGGGACAGTTTAACATGTTACTTTTAACACAAAAGTTTCTCTCTCTTTTTTTTTTTTAATGGAAAAGCAGGTTCTACTAGTCTAGTCTGTTTTTTGAGGATTATGCCCCAAATCTAGGTCCTTAACTACAGGAATATTGCCTTTATTTGATATGCCTCCGTTTATTTTCCTATTATCACCTGATTAGTTGGAGTTCAAACCTATTTTTTCCCTACTGTGAGGTCCACCTGCTCTACCTGAATCATCATCAGCTCTTTGCGTGACTAAGTGATGTACACCTCACTTGCATTTCATCTCCTCCTCTGTTCTTACTGCCTTTAGCATACTGAGCACATTCGGAGCATCAAACCTCAGTATTCTACCACCTTCCTTGTCAGTCCTTACCTCTCCTTTTCCTTTCTGTCTTTTTAAAGTAACACCAGTTCATCCACAGCCCCTCCAGATGCTGTCCCACGGCTGTGCCCTGGCTGGCTTTCCCACAGCTGGCTCTGCTTTTTTCTGTTTCAGTATTCTTGCATTGGACCTGAATCCTTTGTTAGAGTACTTTATTTTTTAAATACTCTCAGGATTTTTTTAAATTTATCTTGCTAGGGTTTGTTCTGCTGTCTGTTTTGTTTAGTTTGCCTTCTATCAGACGATTCCTCATGAATATATGACAGGTATGGATGGGCACTATTCTGACCCATTAGTACTACTACAAGCCAGAAAGCTACATCTCCTTGGGGGTAAACAATACATCCATGTGAAGAGAATCAATTCCATATGTACAACATTTAATTTGGGGAAGGATTCAACTGAGTAGATGGTGAACTAAAGCACTGGAGCAAACAGGGTAAGTTATTCCAAAATCAGTTACGATTAAAAATTCTTAAAACTATTTAAAAAAAATTTTTCATGTAATGAATTAAAACCATATTGAGAGAGGGAGAGAGAATCAGGATGTACGTGAATACATTAAAAAAATAGAGCTAATATCTGCTTGCAAGAAAGGATGTCTGGAAAATTCGTGATAGGAACTGCCTCACTACATCTAATACTTTATAGGAAATCCCCATTCTATAGTATGAAAGGCATATTTTTGAATCCTTCACAAAATAATATAATCAACATAAAAATCAAGCTAAAGTGAAAAAAATGGAAGTTGACATTCAACAATAAAGATGCTCTACCTAGAACTTCTCAAAACAAATATCTACCAACAAAACAGTTCATCTTATCTGTGATATTGAATATTATTAAAATAACTCAATAATATGGAAATTTTATTTTTAACTTAAAAATTTGGGGAATGGAATTTTTTCCTCCCTTAAAATGAGCTTTTTTTTTACTAAATGCATAGTTTTATTTATTTGTTATGATAGTTGTAGTACTTAGTGTTAGTACTTTTCATGTTTAAAACTGCATTATAAATTTTCCATAAGTCCATGCATATGTAAAAAGTGGGGAGAAAGAGCGTGAGATTAATTATAGTAGTGGTATTACTTTAGTCATGCCTATATGATCTGAGTAGTAGACTAATGCCAAGGGAATTGTTTAACTAAACATTAAGATAAACCACCTCTTGAGGCACCTGTGTGACTCAATTGGTTAAGCATCTGACTCTTGGTTTCAGTTCATGTCATGATCTCAGGGTCGTGAGATAGAGCCCTGTGTCAGAGCTCCATGCTGGGTGTGGAGCCTGTTTAAGATTTTCTCTCTCTCCTCTCCCCATGCCCCTTCCTGGCCTCCTCTCGCTCTCTCCCTCTCTAGAAAATAAATAAATAAACCACCGCTTCTCCTTTTTCTGTTTTCATTCATCTCACCATCAATAACAGGTATATACAAAAATAGTACTATGCTGTGACTAAAACAAGCATGTGACCATCCCTATAGAAATTAAAAATCTAATGGGAGAGATAGGAGATAGACATACTTTTAAAATACAATATACTAACTTGTTAGCTTGGCTCAACTATCTGGCACACAGAAGGTGAATCTTATACCCCATTCAACTCAGTGTTCAATAAATAAAGATATTATATATGCACTCCCAGGCAGTTGGCTGGGTGCTGGTGGAACAGCACAGAGGTCCAGGAAATAACTGGCACTCGAGAGGCCAGCCTGGGGATGAGACGTGGGGACAGTGTTGAGGACAGAGCTCAATAGTTGGCATCTCTGTTGGTTAAGTGACAGCAGAGTCTGTACATGGTTGACTCTATCAAAGAGAGAGTAAGCAGTCAGATAAATAACCTAGAAGTCAAAAATCCAGGCTTCTGTGTAGAGGGGGTTATGTCAAAGGTTAGAAATGAAGGTGAGGCAGAGGACAGATGTTGAAGTATAGGTTAAAATCCAGGGGGCAGAATTCAAGCAGAAGTCAGAGCCAAGATGGTAGAAACTGCTCTCTGGCAACTGGAATTGACTTGACACCAATGTGTCTCACTCGTCCTCAAGCTGGTGGGATTCAAAAAGCTCAGTACCTGGATTAACACAGGTTATCTACCAGCAGCTCACCTGACCTTCTGATTCACACAGAGAAAGAATATTCTGAGGTACTCAGGGAAAAAAGGTGATGATTTCCAGGGAGTCCTAAATGAGTTACAGAGAGGAGCTTTAGTAAACAGGAAAATTTGTTACTAATTAATAAAGTATTTATAACTAACTTCAGATTGAAAGGAGGCATAAAGGGACAAGGTATGTTTTGTAGTCAATGGGCAGACCTGGTTGCCGTGGCCAAAAGTTTCTGAGGAAAGTAGCAAAGCAGCATGAAAAAATAAGTGTGATTCAATGGGCAGAGAAATCTGAACGCCAGGGCAGGCAGGAGGTGAAATCGTAGGTTCATTGGGGCTAGACACTACATCTTACATATCACAGATTATCTACATCGAACTAAATACGTAATAAGTAATTACTTAATAATTCTTGATTAACTGTGATGATGATGACAGTATAGTGGAATAGCATTTTATTTGGAGATTAGATTAAGTACATAAGGCAAAAATTGTGTGCTCTTTATTACCTACTGCAACCAACTTTATGGAGGGCTCACTAAAAGCCAAATACAATACTACAAGTTATACCTAATTCCTGTACCACCTTATTAGGTAGGAATAATTATTATTATTATTATTATTATCATTACCATTATTATTATTATTCTTCATTTGATAAATGAAGGAACTGGGGTTTGGAGAGGTTAAATATCTTATTCAAGGTCACATATCCCTAGACTAAAGCTAAAATCTGAATCCAGGTGGCCTGATTCCAAAAGTGACAGGCCAAAATGCTACACCATATATGAATAATGATACCCAACATTTGTACGCCAATTCATAATTGCCGAAATATATAATTCATCCATTTGATTCTCAGAATAGCCTGATGGAGTAGTTGGTATTTTTACACAAGTATGTTTTCTATGAGACTAGAACCCACAAAGAAAAATAAATAAGTCAAGGATGAGCAGGACTTAACTTGGCAGTAAGACAGATCCCCAAGAACATGAGCCAGAAGTTGAAAGTAAGTACAATGGGCCAGACAACACACCTGAGCTTGCTTGATCCCTGAGAGCACTAATATCACTAGGGTCAGAAATGGTGGACGGAGGAAGGCAGGAATGTTGGGGCCAACTCCAATCCCAGGTCTCTTGACGGAATGAAGGGGTTTCACCACCTTTTTATGTGAACGGTTTCCTTCCACCATTAGTTTGCCTGGACTCTGTGATCAGTAACCACCTTCTACCCTTATGCCTCCAAGACCTTCACATAGTAAATGCTCATTAAGGTTATCTGGAAATGATTTAGGCTAAGGAGTTTGGACTTGGCCTGGCATTTGTTATGTGTAAAATTTGCTAAATAAAACTGCCAAAAAGTTATTACAAAATAAATGCAATAATAGCCAGTCTTTTAAAGTAAGCTTCTAAACATATAAACACCTAAGTATAATTCTGTGTGCCTCTCACTAACTTTTATTTGCTCAGTCAAGTTTAAACTAAACCACATGTTGCCTCAAGGTGTAACCAGACATTTCTTTATACATGACTCTACACTTTACCTTAGGATCTCTCTTAGGGCTGGCATATATTTCCCAGAAGTCTGAGTGAGAGTGTGTTATGGCTTCCACTTCCTGGATATGTTTGCTAGCGAACATCACCAGACAAGCTCGTGTGATACTTAATCGGGAACTTCACAAAAGTTACTATCTAGCCTCCTCCTTTGTCTGTTCCACAAGGCAAAAACTAGAAACTTTCACCAGTTCTTGGGACTCAAGTCTTAGGTATAACCATTACATCTCTAGTAGCAGAAAGAGCTTAGTTTTAATAAAGTCCTCTCTCAACAAACTTTGCTCTTGAATTCTTTCACTTGTGTGGCTGAATAATTGTGATGATATATAAGTGATGTCATAGCCACCTTTTTTACAGCTCGGCCACCATGATGGCAGCATCACACTCATTTCTGTGTGACACCCCCCCCCCACTAAGAAGAGATTCTCTTTCCATGCTCATTACTGAAGAGAATAGCTTTCTCCATGCCAACAGGTTTTTCCAGTTGCTAGTTGCTTTGCAAATTCAGCATGAAATATGAATATGATGGCCGCCGAAGTTGTTCCTCATATCCAGAAAGGTAGAAACACTTACCTTCAGCTTTAGATTCTGAACTTTCCACTACTAAACTGAACTTAGATCATGCAACATAAAATTTAAGACTTGAAAGATACTTTAGAGATCACTGAGCCCTAAGCCCATATTTTTCAGAACTAAAAACAGAGTTCAGAAAAATGAGGTGATCTGTCCAAGAGTCCTCAGAAGAGCCAGTTCATACACTCGATCCTAAGCCAGGCCTCCTTCTACCTAGCAGAGCTGCCTTCTTTTATACCAGAATAGTCTAAACATTTAAAAAAAACAAAGAGGCTTTACAACAAATATTGAAACTGTTACTGGAAAATAGTGAAAACCTGTGGCCTGAAGGAGTAAATGTCCTTTTTAAATCATAGTAAATATTAAGCAATATTAAGTAATTAAATATTAAGTAACTCTTTAAAAAAAAAACCATCACCATATAAATTTATTTTGGTACGTCAGCTGTGCCAAATGCATTCATTGATTAATGTTCTTGTGGAAGAAGAGTAGTATTTTGTGTCCACAGTTGCGGTCTATGTGATATTAATATCATTGTACTTATGCACATGTCTGTCTCTCATGATGATCTAAATCACTACAGGTCAGCAAGGCAGTGCAGTACAACGGAAAGAATATTGAAGGAGGGGTCCAAAGAGTCTTGACCTCCTGTCTGAGCCGTTAACTAGCTGTGTGACTTGGAGGAGAACAATAAGCTGAAAAACAAAGAGGTGGGCTAGGTGATCTTTAAGTTCTTTTCAGCTCTAAACACCCTTCATTATCCTCACCACAATCATTGAAACTCAAAGTAAACATATGAAAATTCATGTGGTCTTAGGTTTACAGAGTTGGAAAGCAGCAATTCATTCATACAATTACTGTCCCCACAATTCTACATTTTATAAGTTCTAGCCACAGAAAGGATCTTTACATCATTTCAAGGCCAATTTACTTTTGCGAAAGCAAACCACAGGGGCAAGAGAGATCCGTCCTGAAATTTTTGCCTAGCCTTAAGAAACTGTCAGCATTCCTTCTAACTTGCCAGGTCATTCTTAGAAAAGTAAACGAAGATCCCTCTTTCCATCCTTTAAGAACTAAACTGACCTCTGAAAAAGCAATAAAATTATTTCCGTATAAAAAAAATTAAAATGGTATTCTAGCTATAACTTAAAAATAAAAGTATGATTGTCAGTGTTCTTTGGTTAATTTTATATATGCAGGAAACTTCTACTGAAATATTAAATAGCCTTATATTTAATTCCTTTTTAATTTGCATTCATAAGCAATTGTAACATACACAGGTATACACTAAACCCACATCTGAATAAATTAGTGAAATCTAGCATATCTTAAACTAGCCCATATCTTTCCAGGAATACTGGCTCACATCTATTTCTGGGTTTTTCTAACTCACTGTGTCCCTTCATCATATATCTAAGAGAGGCATGAAAACAAAATGCACGTCTGTTTTCAGCACTCCAACACAAGATATCAGGAATGCTACATACAGGATTCCTACATTGAAAGAGGAAGAGTAAATAAACTCATCGGTCCCCTCCACATCAGAGATTCTATGACTCTATAATTATTTTTCAGTCCAAAATTTGAAAAGCTCATCTTCTGATTGTGATAAATTACAAAAATGGCCCCAGTTTTTCAACCTTTGCATGTAACTCTGAAGACATACCCCCCACCCCCCCACCCCTTCAAAGCCTAAGGACTCAGCTATTTGACTTGTTTGGGCCCACTGGATATCATCAGATAATGCAAGCACAGGCTTGAAATGGGCTTGTGATTTGGGGCTTGTTCTCCTCTGTGCCTTTGCCATCACCATGAGGATATGCCTGCATAAACCTGCTGGAGGATGAGAAACATGTGAAACAAAACTGAATTCATCCCAGCTGCACGAGCCAAAAGAGCCAGCTGATTTCCAGACATATGAGTGAACCCAGCTAATCTCAGCAGTCTCCTGGGTGATCTCCCTGATATGTAATAGATGCTTACTGTTGTTTGCCATTGATGAGGTTCTGCTAACTACTCTAAGTAAAAGCTAACTACTATACTGCAGGTTTTAAGTTCCAAGCAGATAGTCTCCCTTAATTAAAAACAAACAAAAAACTCAATTTCTTCTCAATCTATACATAGCTCTACAGCTATAATGATGTACTTTCCAAACTCATTCATTCTAGTAATTCATGCATGGTACAACTATTTATTGACTGCCTATTATATGTGGTCACTGATCTAAGCATATAATTGGTATTTAAAGCCCTTGGGCTAGAGGTACCAACAAGGAGTACAGACAGAAAACAGAAGAGGTCCCTAGACTAAACCCTGGGCAACTCCAAAATTTAGAGGTCAGTAAAGATGATGAGAAACACACAAAGAAGACCTAAAAGGAGTGACCAGTAGGGTTGGAAGAAAACTAAAAGAGCATATCGTCCTGGAAGCCAAATAAAGAAAGTAGATTAAGGAGGAGAAAATGAACTACTGTGTCAAAGGCTGCTAATTGGTCAAGATAAGTACGGAGAACTGATTGTTGGATTTAGCAACATGAAGGTCATTGGTAACCCTGACAAAAGTAGTTTTGATAACAATCTTCAAATTGAGCTGACCCCATCATACTCTGCCAAAGCTGTAAAAAAAAGTTATTCCGTCTATGTCAAGAGGTCTGAAAGTGGCATGGTTCTTACCAGGATGGAAGCACGGGGCTACCTGCCATCATGCTTCACCCAGCTGAACTAACAGTCACAGATGCTGATCTGCCTCTACCCCCGCTAGGCAGCTGAGGGCATGATGTATCAGGACATCTCTTTCATTCTTTACCAATGTTTGGATGGAATGACTAATTAGTCATCTCACTGTTCTCGTTCATGCTAAATTAATGGACCCCAATGTTGTCATTACCTACCTCCTCTTTTCTTTAAATTCAGAGTCAGTCCTGACACATTCCACACCCCCTACTCCTGCCATTGCTGCCACCACCGCGGAAGCAGAAATAGAGAGCCGCTCACAGGTTAGCTATGAGCCTGGTAAGCCTAAGTCCTGTAGCTCCGCAAGGACAACACATCACTGAAGCCTTAGTATCACCATGTCGTCTGGAAGAATAGAATAAAGGTGGTTTCTTTTACTCTGGATTTCTTCTCTCTGGAGTATATGCATGTGTTTGTGTGCATTAACTTAGTTATATGCCACCCATATTTTTAGTCAATTATTTTTCATGTTAAATGTGAGTGGTAGCATGGAGCAAGCACTTCAGTAAGGAGGTATGCTGGAAAAAGAAAAAACTCTGAGTCTAGAATCTAGAATTCTAGGCCCAGTTCTTCTGCTAAGTAGTTCTGAGACTTTGATCGAGTCACATAATCTTTCTAGCCTCAGTTTTCTTATCTAGAAGATGAAGGAATTAGATTAGATCAGTAGTTTGCAAACTGTGTCCCTTAGAGCCCTGGGTTTCCTATAAGCTTTCTCAGGAACACCAAACTGAGTGAAAAAAGGTTATGCCAAATCAGCTTTCATCTGTCTTATAGATAGAGAATCTGCTACTGCTGGTAGAAGCATATGATGGATTTAAATGTTGTAAAGCACTGGATTCATTAATCTTTAAGGTCCTATATATGAAAAAAAAAGGTCCTATATATGATTCAAGGACTGGATTCCATGTATTTCTTTGTCTGCAAACGAAAATTGATCATATGGGGGAAATTTTTAATAAATTAAATATCCACAATATGAATTAGTAAAATGATATTCTAATAGCATAAATACATGGGGTTGCTGCTTAAAACACCCAGAACCTCTTTGCTCTAGAGCAACTAGGTTTTCTTTTAACATTTTTCTGAAATCAAATCCTAAACATGCATCCTTAACCCTGCCTTCTGAAAAAGCTTAGATTCACATGCAGTTACAATTCTCACATGAATTCCTGGACAATCCCAAGAAAGAACCTCACATTTACATTCTCAATTCATTGATTTGGTTCTACCATCATTAACATTAACAATCAGTTGATTACTGGGGTGCCTGGGTGGCTCAGCGGGTTAAGGGTCCTACTCCTGATTTACACTCAGGTCAGGATCTCAGGGTCGAACTCGGGGTCATGGGATGGAGCCTGCATTGGGTTCTGCACTCTGAGCAGTCTGCCTGTCCCTCTCCCTCAGTCTCTGCCCCTCTCCGGGCTCCACTGGTACGCTCACCCACGCATGCTCTCTGTCTGTCTCTGTCTCTGTCTCTGTCTCTCTCTCATAAATAAATAAATAAGTAAATAAATAAATAAATAAATAAAATCTTTTGCTATGGTGAGCGCTGTGAATTGTGTAAGACCGATGAATCACAGACCTGTACCTCTGAAACAAATAATACATTATATGTTAATAAAAAAAAAAAAGGAAGAAGAAGAAGATAGCAGGAGGGGAAGAATAAAGGGGGGGGATCAGAAGGGGAGACGAACCATGAGAGACTATGGATTCTGAGAAACAAACTGAGGGTTCTAGAGGGGAGGGGGTGGGGGGACGGGTTAGCCCGGTGATGGGTATTAAAGAGGGCACATTCTGCGTGGAGCACTGGGTGTTATGCGCAAACAATGCATCATGGAACGCTACATCAAAAACTAATGATGTAATGTATGGTGATTAACATAACATAATAAAAAAATAATAATAGTTACTTAACTACTTTAAATCCTTTTTTGGAAATAGTAGATAAATTCTAAATAAAAAATTGTTACCACAAAAAAAATAATAATCAGTTGATTACTTTTGGTAAATGATAGGCAATGTAGGATTAAGGGAAAACTAATTTTCTGGATTGGGAGTTATCCCTTCAGTACCGTGAATTATACTCACTCATAATGATAAATATTCAACTTAGGCAACAAGGAAATATTTTACTTTCCGATTCTTCACTGGGTTTCTGAGTTATTCTAGACCCATAACATACATCTCCGCATCTATATTATTAGTATCTTATCTTTTCACTTTAAAATTGTAACATTAATTTATTTATTGTTTTGGAGTATTTCTCAAAATTAAATTGTAGCATTGTTATCAAAATAAAAACTAGCCAATATTTCTTTCAAATTTCATCTTTTTTTTGAGTATAATTGGCACACGATGTTACATTAGTTTCAGGTGTACAGCATAATGATTTGTCAAGTTTATAGATTATGCTACATTCACCACAAGTATACCTACCATCTGTCATCATACATTGACATTAACATATCACTGACTCTATTCCTTATGCTGTGCCTTTTATTCTGTGACTTATTCATTCCATAACTGAAAGCCTGTATCTCCTACTCCTCTTCAAATTTCTTAATGCATTATAAGAAAGCATAACCACGATGAGCAGTGCATGTCTATCATTAATTTCCTGCATCAATTAATTTCTGTGTGCCAGTTTCCTCATGTGAAAAATGAAAACCTTGCCACCAACACATTTCTGAGTCTATTGTGAGGAAAGAATTTTAACAAGTTTGTGTAAATCTGAGATCATAAAATGAAAAGCACAACAAATTTCACTATCATGAAGCCATATCCAGTATATGGCACCAAAAAGAAAAACACAAAAAAGAAGATGTGTCTGAGCCAGGTTTTTATTCCCCACAAAGGAATTAGATATTTATACCCAGTACAAGTGATGAAATTACCATTCTCTTTCTTCCAACATAAAAAAAAGAAAGAGAGAGAGAGAGAAAAGAAAAGACATAATAGTTCACACTTGGGTGGTACTTTAAATTTATGAAGTACTTTTATATGTTATGAATTGCAATTTTTGTAACAAACTTGTTAAGTAGAATTTTTATTTTACATCTGAGGAAAATGAAGCCCATAAAAGTGACTATAACAGGATTGCTCAGCAAGTCTGAGGAGGAGCAGTATTTGGACCAGGAATTCCATCTCTGAAGTCTTTCCACTTTCCACCAAACCAAACTAGAATAGCAGATTCTTTGATAACAATATAAACCTGGGGGCACCTGGGTGGCTCAGTCGGTTAAGCCTCTGACTCTTTGATTTGAGTGCAAGTCACGATCTCAGGGTCGTGGGATCAAGCCCCATGTCAGGTTCTGTGCTCAGCAGGGAGTCTGATGAGGATTTCTCTTCCTCTCCATCTGCTCCTCCCCCCCTCCTTTAAAATAAATAAATAAACAAATCTTAAAAATATATATATACACCTTGGAAATCAGATAGTCTGAGTAATATCCTGGGTTGGACTAAACCCGGAGTGGTTGGCTAAAGCTCTGAACTTCCATTGGCCACTGGTCTTTCATTATCATCTTCCAACCTACCCTCAACTTGTCTTCTGGACTTTTCTGCCACTTCATATGCAAATGTCCTCTTTGTACCATGAGGACAGTGATGGAAGGGACTGGGTCTTATTCATGTTGCTTCATAACAGCTCATGTGTAAGGGACTCTAAACAAATAACTATTTAAGTGAATTAAGTCATCAATTCATGCAAAAAAAATGTCTTGAATACTTACTTTATGACTTAGTCCTAGCTCAGTAAACAGGACAGAGAGACTCCCTGCCATCATGGAGTTTATGGAGAGTTGTTGAATATCTAACAATAATAATTATGGTAACTTGAGAAGAGCTGTAGCTTCCCTGAAGAAAAGACATTGAATCTGCCTTCTAAGGTTTGAAGGGGAGGGACCAGCTAAGGGATGAGGAGGAAAATGCAGCTGAGACAGAGAGACCTGAACATGCACTATGATGAGGAAATGCGTTCTCTAAAATTCTGTATCTTACGGAACTAACATGGCTCAGAACCAAATCTAATAATGATATTGGATTTTCAGGATAATATAGGCATTGAAACAGATTCAAATAATGTCTTCATGTAGATAAATCATGTAGGCTTTCAGATCTTTAGAACATCTCAGTAAATTGATTCAGCCTTGCTATAAAAATAGGGGGTAGGTATATGGTTCTCTCTCTTTTATCTGAAACTAACCATTTTACGTCATAGGTAGAGATTCGATATTCTAATTGCTGTCAAGCCTGGTTAAGAAACTGGATTCTTATGAAACCAGTAGAAAATGTTATAAAGATTTATTTAGTCACAGCTGTTTTTACAAAGTAATTTCAAATTTTATAGTTGTATTTGTACTTCCAATTGTAAATTAAGTCTTTATTCAGTGGGATTTAGGGAGTTGTTATACAAGGTATCATGAGGTTATATGTGGTATTCCATGTTGTAGAAAATACAATAAATCACACTGCTTTAATGGCAACTGCTTTATACATGTAATTAAAACGAGATGTTTGCACAGCCTATAATTTTACAACTTTAAAGCTTGACATAAAGCTTATACACATATGTAAACTGCCAGAAAGACACATGCTTTTATTAAATGTAGAGAGATACTGAATAACCACTGAGACAACTCTATAAGATATTGGTATGTCCTGAATTTTGCCCCCCAAAATTCGTGTTGAAGCCCTAACCCCAGTACCTTAGAATGTGACTTTATTTGGACACAGGGTCTTTAAAGAGATAGTAAAAATCAAATAAGGATCAAATGAGGTCATACAGGTGGGGCCCTAATCCAACAGGACTTGTGTCCTCATAAGAAATAGAAAAAACACCAAGGATGTATGAGTACAGAAAAAAAAGGCCATGTGAGCACAGAGTGAGAAGGTGACCATCTGTAAGCCAAGGAGAAAACCCTCAGAGGAGACCAAACCTGCTGACACTCTGACCTTGGACTTCCCAGTCTCCGGAACTGTGAGAAAATTTCTGTGGTTTAAGCCCCCCAACCTATAGTATTTTGATATAGCAGCTGTTATAGACTAAATTATTTCCCACCAAAATTCCTATGTTGAAGCCCCAGAACCTGCAATGTGACTGTATTTGAAGACAGGGCCTTCATGGAAGTATTAAAGGTTAAACGAAGTCATAAAGGTTGGATCCTAATCCAATACAACCAGCATCCTTATAAGAAGAGAGACACACACCAGAGAATGCTCCCTCTATGTCTGCGCCCACAGAGAAAAGGACACAGTGAGAAGGCAGCTACCTAAAAGCCTGAAAGAGAGATCTTACCAGAAACTGGATTTTCCAACACCTTCATCTTGCACTTTGAGCCTCCAGAATTGTGAGAAAATTGATTTCTGTTGTTTAAACCCCCCAGGCTGTAGACTTTGTTATGGCAGGCCAAGCAGACTGATACAGGAGCAAACTAACAGATACATATTTTAGTCATAAATACACTCATACAAGTATATGCATGCACATGCGGACTGCCTAGGTGTAGTCGAATTACCTAGAGTTGTGTTTGAAAACAGTGGGAAGACTCTTATTATGCCTTTGCATATTAAAATTTTTGTTAGCTTAAAAATGAGTATGCATAATTTATGTTTATGCAGCCAGACTGTATTGGATATAAGTTAGGAAAAACAGAATTGTTTTTATGAAGTGGGGTCAATATATGGGTACCCTCCAAGGTACATATTCATGAGTTGATTATTTCAGCTTTCAGACAGAATGTAAGAGGCTGGGCTTAATCTACCTGCAGTCATCAAAGAAGCACCTTAAACTCTGGACTCCACTGGTTCAAATTAAACTTTTTACATGTACTGTTATATTCCTGTCACTTTTCAAGTTACCTTAAGAAGCTTTTTGTGAGTTTAATTAAGCCCGACTAATTCTCCAACAGCACAAAGAAAGATGAATTCCTTAAATATTTAATCCATTTATGACTCCAAGTGTCATTTTCTGAATGTGGCTGTTAAATTCTTGGAATTAATTACCCTTTGAATTAAAGCTGCTTTTTCAGACATCCAAGACATATAGTCACAGCTCACACGATGCGTAAATTCAATATTTCATCTGTTCATCAATAGAATTTATTCCAAATGCTGTATTTAAAATCCCAACCGGGTAGGCTTATCTGTGACCATGGAACTCAGGAATCTTTGACTGTACGCCTCCTTCCAATCAGGTTCTCGGTTTTCCTTCCGCTGCCCGTTTCAGCCAAGTATTAACAAGCTAAAGGTTAGCTGCCCCTCCACCTGCACAATCTCCATTCTTTTTCATCGTTAACTCCCTTCTCCTTAACTCATGTTCAAGCCCCATCTCCTTCAGAAAGCTCTTCCCCTATTTCAGTCAGCAGACAACATAACATAATCGTAGGTCCCTCTGTCCCCTTTCTATCCTCCTAAAACACTGAACGCGCCATGACTTGAATTACACATTTTCTATTTGTTCTCTCCCAGTATTTTGAAGGCGATCCAAGACTGGCATCTGTGTTCCTCAAGACTAGATCCCCCAAGAAGACAAGAACAATCTGGCAACCACATCTATAGAGCAGGTAATACCCTCAGTACCAGACACTGGATTTCCGTAAAAGAAAACTGGAAAACTGGACCTGCGAGGGGACAGAAAACCACACGCATGCACATACTCACGCACACGCGCGCACACACGCACGCACGCACGCAGCCACAAAGATGGAGGCACACAGGCACAAAGCCTGAGTGCCTCATGATTTGTTAGCGCTCCACAGTCATTCTACTGCTCCCAGCCCCATGCCAGATGCTGAGGTTGCGGGAGCTGCTGGTTGACTCAACTTCTAATGGAAAAAGCTGCCTTTTGATTGAAATTCAAATTTGCTGAGGGATGTTCAGAGATTGGAAGATTATAAATTAGCTATTTAGCTCTCACATTTACAAGTCTCAATTTAGGGAAAGCTGTTCTTCAGACATCGTTTTCTAGGATTAGCAATATAAACAGTCACTGAAAAAGATTTCCAGAACAATTCACTGAGCAGTCTTCCTTTCCTTCCACCACCACCTCCCACACACCTCTGACAAAATATAAGTATTTACATCTAAAACATAAGACACAAAATGGCATGTTAGAATCTCCATTTCCGGGCACTTCCTATTAAAACTAAAAACGTGTTATAAAAATACTTGTGTTGCAAAGAAAAATAGGAATAGGAATAGGAAACAACGAATTAGAAGGGAAAACACTGCACTGCCCCGGTTGTTGGGACCGAAGTAGCCAGCACTGGGGGGCCAGGCACGGACGCCCCTCGCGGGCGGGCGCCCTGGAGGGCAGGTACCTACCGCCTTTCATCATGCCTACTTCATAGCACTTGCGGAGCCGACAGGCCTGACAGCTTTTCCTCCTGTTCTTGTCAATTGTGCACTGGTTGGTAGCTGGACACATGTAGTCATTATGTCCTATTAAAAGCAAGAGGACAGAATTAATATTATTTCAGGAAACGCAGCCAGGCAGAATCTACAGGGAAGCCGCCTGGGGGATGTTTTCCTATCACTTACTTGGCCTGACTGTGCCGCTACCTCCGCCTATGCCATCCCTTTGCTGCCCTTCTCCAAGGGGGGTGGGGGGTGTTGCGGAGGGAAATCTCTCCTAGACTTGATTTTTGCCTCTGCCAACTGCTTCAGGAGTTCTTCGGGCAAATCACCTTCAGTTCATACAGCTTATATTTGGAGGCACAAGGCTTTATATACACTCACACATTTTCTCAGCAAATAAGGCTTTTTTTTTTTTCTTTGACCCACACCACTAGCTAAAAATCCTTGTCGGAGTAACACTGTTAGAACTTACAGAGAGTTTCAAAGTTTCTTAAAATAGAATTTAGAAAATCTGTAGGTAGGTATTCAAATGCAGCCTGGAACACCTAAATTCAAGTGGGGGGCTGTGAGCTGGGGTGGCAGCAAAGATCAGCCCTTATTCACTTACTAGCTGGAGGACGCTGAGTGGGGTAGTAAACATCTCTAGGTCTCACCCCTCTCTAACCTGGAGAAAATAAGGGCGCCTGTTATGTGGCACTATTCTAAGAAGTAAATGTGAGAATACCTGTCAAGGGCTTACCACAGTGCCCAGGATATGGTGAGCACTCAATAAATATTTGTTGTTGCTATTGTTCCTTTATTATTGATCTTTCTTCTACCTCTTGTTTACTCCATCTCTCTTGCTCAAATGGTCTTTCTCATTCACGTTCATCATGTGCAACTCCCACAAAAAAAAGTTCTCCCGGGACCTCACATCACTCTCAAACTTTCATCTTACCTCCCACCTCTTCTTCTCAGTTCAACTCCTCAGAAAGGTCTACACACTTGAGGTCTGCTTTTTCCTCACCTCTCCTGCATAGCTCAACCCATGCCTGTTTTCTACCTTAGCTGCCCCACAAAAGCTGCTTTAAATCCTTCTATCAAATGACTCCTATTGCTGAATTCAACAGATATTTTCAGTCCACATCATACTTGACCTATCAGAGCATCTGACAATTCCTCCCTTCCTCTTGAAACATGCTTTTCCCTTGGCTTCCATAATACAGAACTCCCCCCGTGTTCCTTCCACCCCTCAGGCTGTGGCTTCCCAGTGTTACTTGCAGATTCCCTCTGTCCAACATTAAGCTAGAGCGGCACGGGGCTCAGTGTCAGGCCCTTCTTATGACTCCAAATTTTCCCACAAGAGAATTTATTCCGTGGCTCCATCTTCCACAGTCATAAACTCAGATGACTTGCGGATTTGTACTCCCAGTCCAACCCTCTTCTCTGAGTTCTGAGTATATACAGCCAATTGCCCACAAGAAGTTTCTGCTCTAAGAGTTAGAGGTCACCTCCATTTCTTTAGCCCTCAAAAGAAGTCTGGTTTCTAATGTGGAGTATATTAAACTCCACAAATTAATAAACATAGGCATGTTTTTATGAAGAAGTCCATTTATATAATTCTAAATTCTTATACCTGAATTTAGACCATGGATACGATGTGGACTATTTTAAAATGTTTCCCGTACTCAAAAAAAAAAAAATGAGGAAATATTGCACCTTCTAATTCAGATCATCTGTGTCTCTATTTTCCCATTCACCAAGGGCAAGATGCAACATGTACCAAAGTGTTTTCACTACAGAACTCTTTGTTCTTTATTCAACTTAAGGGTCAATCTCAATTAGAATAGGGTGGAGTTGGGCCTTAACAAGAAATGTTGGTCTCATAAAACTTGTTTCTCCATCTTTATATATACGTTATAAAAAGTACTATATAAACAGGCTTCCGACGAAATTAACACGTGCATTCTTTTTGCCGTCAGCAAACTAGCAAGCAAAACTGTAAACTGACCACTTTAGTAAGAGACCACACACTGCCTCAAATATCCAGGCACAATTTTCATGTTTAGAACTGCCCTTATTAACAGGGACAAGCTGAGGAAATCATAGAACCAGAAACAAAATTTACCTGGGCAGATGATAACTTTAAGCAAAAGTTGCCACAGTCATAAACTCAGATGACTTGGAGATTTGTGACACCTCAAAGAAACTTTCAGTGTTTTGTCTCCTATGATGCTTATGCTGTACATGCTGATTTATTTTAACTCTAAAAAACTGAGTCTATATCAAGTCTCAGAAGAAAACAGTCAATAATCATCCGAACCAAAAATTAACTTTGATTTACTTTCCTCTCAAAAACCAGTTATTTTGCAAGCCAGAAGACAAGAGAACTGAATTGGATCAGAGGCCAATTGATTTATGTTGGCACTGGCCATCATTATAGATGTGTATCTTTATAGAACCAAGTGAAATTCCTGAACTAACATGTTTAACAAATAAAATACACTAGATTTGTGCAATTGAATTCATCCCTTAACAAGAAAGAAAATAGATGCACAGTGGAATCATGTTTGTAATGCAAGCCTTTGGTGACAAAGTGGATTTTCTCCTGCTCCAACTACATTAAAATTTAGAATTGATAAATTGGCAACAAGAAAAAATGAGCAGGTACATATTTGATATATGACCTATAAGTTTAGTACCTTAACTGAACACCATTAACAACTATTTATAAGTCTTCAACTGACATCAGAGAAGGAAAACGGCAAGGTAGGTTTTTATTCTTTGAGTATAATAATTTTGTAAAAGTGTGCTATTTTTTCTTTCTTCAAGTGGGCTCCACACTGGGCAGGGCTCAAACTCAGGACCCTGAGATCAAGACCTGAGCTGAGATCAAGAGTCAGATACTTAACCAACTGAGCCACTCAGGCAACCCAGCAAAGGTGTGTAATGAAAGCAAGTGAAGCAATTAAAAGTTAGTTCCTTTAAGAAGAAACTTCACTCGAAACTTTATTATTTGTTCTTGTGAAAACAATGCTTGTAAAAGTCCTATCCTATTGAAGTAGAGCTAATTAAAAAAAAAAAAAAACTTACACCAACTGTATGAATGAAACATAGTGTTTTCACTGGGGACACTGAAGAACTCCATGTACGTGTGACAAGACCAGCCCCAACATGCCTTTTACACAGGCCTAGATGAAGTGTGAAAGGCCAAAGCCAAGATGTGAGGCTCAGGTGACATCTTGGAGAAATAATCACTATTTTGTTGCCCACCAAAAAATAAAAATAACGCCTTTGGACTAATGGGTCTGAATAACTGGGAGTGGAGAGAAGAGGAAATGAATGAAACCTAAGCAGAAAGCATGAGGAGCAGGAACCTGCAGGCCAAACCACACAGCTCCTGGGCCAGCAGATGGGCTCACATATAGCTTTTCTCCACAGGTCCCTGGGATTCCTTCGCTCGACTTTTTGTTTTTCCTTTTCTTCCTATTTTACCCTCTGTCAGTAGCAGCTGTTTTTGCCTTGTTACCAACCCGGAGAAAGATGACACTTGCTAGTTACAAAAATAAGCAATGACCCATAGTCAGAGATTCAAAAGAAATATTAAAACAGACCAAATGGGAAACAAGCAGATGAGGACTCAGAGAAAAGGAAGCCCTCGCACACTCTTTGGCGAGAATGCAAACTGGTGTGGCTGCTGTGGGAAACAGTATGGCAGCTCCTCAAGAAATTAAAAATAGAGCTACCCTATGATCCAGTGTTTCCACTCCTGGGTATTTAGCCAAAGAAAACAAAATCATTAACTCAAAGAGATATCTATACTCCCATGTTCATAACAGCGTTATTCATCATCGCCAAGGTATGGAAACAACCTAAGTGTCCATTGACAGATAAATGAAGAAAGAAAAGGTGGTATTTATATATTTATATAAATATATTGTGGAATATTATTCAGCCTTAAAAAAGAAATCCTATCCTTTGTGACAACATGGATAAATCTGGAGGGCATTAGGTTAAGTGAAATAAAGCCAGACACATACTGCATGGGGTCACTTATGTGGAGTCTTGAGACTACTAAGGCCTAAGGACCTGATGTATAATGTGGTGACTATAGTTGATCACACTTGTATCATTGAAATCTGCTCAGAAAGTAGAACTTAAATATTCTCCCTACAGAAAAGTAAACACATGAGGTAATGGATGTGTTAAATCAGTGGAGGGAACCCTTTCACAAAATATAGGTATAGCAAATCATTACAAGGAACACTTTAAATATCTTATAATTTTGTCAGTTATGCTTCAATAAAACTGAAAAAAAAAATAAAACAAGCAGTATCCTGAGAGAAACTTAACACTGGGTATCTTTCCTCTTGCCACACTTTTCCCTCAGCCTATTCTGGCGGTCATCTCAGACCAAATCTCTTTTGCCGTACTTCACACCCATATACCTATCTGTGCACGGTCCATTTAGACTTCACTTTTTCGTAGCCTATTCAAGATGGATGTGTCCCAAACACAACTGATGGCCATCTTTCCTCATCAGTCTCTTCCTTTTTATCACCACACCACAAAGCCTGAGACCTGGCATTATCGCAAGACTCTCTACCCTCTTCCTCACTCGAACCCTCACACACATGCACACACTGATCAAATCAATTATTTTTAAACTCATTTTCAAAGCAAAATCAATTTTTCCCTGGGCCCACCATCCCCACCATAACTCATAACCATCTCCAGCCCAGATTATCTCAGCAGCCCACTAAGCCACGCTGCCTCCAGCCTTCCCCTGCCAACCATTCCCCACTGTGTTGCCAGGTGACTCTTCTAAAATCATACACCACCATGCCACTATCCCGCTTTGATATTCTGATGCTCCTCAAAGCTCTAAGGATAAAATCTAAATGCCTTAAGACAGCTTATCAAGCTGTTCCTGATCAGCCCCTACCTCCTTTCCTGGCCTCATCTCTTCTACTCTCTAAGTTCTAACCATGTCCTGTTCTAACATAGCCTTCTCCTTCTCACACCCAGGACCGCACGCCCCGTTCTTTCTTGTGGGAACACACTTCCCCTACTCTTAAGTCCAACTGACTCCCGTTAATCTTCCAGGTGTGTCAGTCAAGACATCTGTTCCTCTGGGGTTCCTTTCTGCCCCTTCGATGATGCCTAGCTTTAGTCCTGTCACCGTGCTTACTCCATTGGATTTTAATTGCTTGTCACAATCCCCAGGTGACTATAGGCTTGACAAGGGATGGACTATATCTGTCTCATTTATCACCATTTTTCCTGTGCCCAGCACATTCTCAGGCACACAGTGGAGCACACCACGTATTTGTTACCTGAACAAAATGGAGTTGCTAAAGATCTGTGCTGCCTCCACCCCAATCCCATCTGGAGCCCAGGCCTTTTGAGGGGGCAGGCTGGAATTCTATAAAGGAAGTAATGGCTGAGAAGATGATGACCCCAAACAAAGCAATGTTTTGTTTGGGTCCTACCACACCCGGGACCCCAAAACTCAGGTCCACAAGAGCAAAACTTGGTCCTAAGAGAATTTGTTGTAGAAATGAGAGTTCAAAATATATGATTTTCATTAGAAAATGAAGGATTAAAAAATGTTCAAGGTAATGCCAAGGAAAAAATATACCAAAATGTGCATTAATCATCTCTGAGTAGTAGAGCAGACAAGGCAGAGAGAAGAGGTGAAAAAGCTTAAATTAGCTTTGCCAAATTCTTAAGGCTAGAGAAGGAGGAACAGGATGAGAAGGAGGTCAAAGATTCTGGTGGCTTGCGCCAGGATGTCTCAAAAATTATTCTTATCATTACTCAAAAAAAGGATCTGATTTGGGAGTAAGAGGGGAAGAAGAGATGTGGAAAAACCTGAAACATGTTGTATTTGAGATTTCAGTAGCACACCAACAAGCAACTACCCAACAAACCATTATTATAAGTGTAGTACCGAAGCTTGGGAGGCATGTCAAAATGAAGTTGAAGATCCTATGATCCAGAAATTCCACTTCTGGGTATATGCCCAAAAGAACTAAAGGCACAGACTCAAACAGATATTGGTACACCCATGTTCATAGCAGCATTATTCACAATAGCCAACAGCTGGAAACAACCCAAATGTCCACTGGCAGATAAATAGATAAAAAATATGGTGGATACATAAAATGGAGTTTTATTCAGCCTTCAAAAGAAATAAAATTTGGATACATGCTAAAACATAGATGAACCCTGAAGACACTCTAAGTGAAATAAGCCAGACCCAAAAGGGCAAATATTGTATGAGTCCACCTAGAGGAAATATCTAGCATAGTCAAATTGATAGAGACAGAAAACTGGATAGGAGTTATCAGGAGTTGTAGCAAGGGGGAAATGGAGAATTTATTGTGCAATGAGTACAGAGTTTCCATTTGGGATGATGAAAAAGTTCTGGAGATGGACAGTGGTGATAGTTGCACAACAATGTGAATGTACTTACCCCCACTGAATTAAAAATGATTAAAATGGGAAATTTTATGTTATGTATATTTTACCACAACTTTTTTAAATGAAGTTGGATGTATAAGAAGCATCTCCATGAGGTAGGACAAGAAAAGGAAACCAAAGATGTGAATTTTAAGTTGGCCTATTCAGATTTCCCTCTAAGAAACTGCCCTTGCACCCAAGGGCTGGCCAGCAGTATTGGCCAGGTGCTCCCCACAGCGTGGAAAAGAACTCGATACCTACACCTAGCCAGATGTCTAAATACTGTTATACTTTAAACTACCATCGAAACGTTTCTTCCTAATGTAATTACAATATTATAACATCAGGAGGGCATTTCAGAAGCAGCAATGAAATTATTTCCATAACCTGTGATTCCTAAGACTCCCAACGTTAAAGATATGAGTGATCAACCACATGAAATATATTCCTCAGTAGATTATGGCATGTTCTATCAAAATCTCCCTGGAAGACCCTTCAGCACATTCCAACATAAAATAGAGAAAGAGAGAGTAGAAGGCAAGGTATTAGGGAAATAAATAATAAATTTACTTTCTGTAAAAGAACAACTGCAGTATTATGTTTGGAAATAAATTTTGACTCAGATATTAAAGTGAATATTCTCTGATTTACAGCCAGTGCAATGAGCCAAACAAAATGAAATAGAATTTGGCTGTCTCAGTGAACACATTCCTAAAAATCCAGTGAGGACATTCAGTGTGCCATGATTTGAACTATTTCACAACCACATCTGTATGTAATGGCATGCAAATAAAAACGGCATGCCTTAATAATGCAGCCCGAATTATGTTTTTACAGCTAGTCAATTCTGGTATATTTTAAGGAAAATAAAAATATTATTTGCATCTAAGGATATTGTTAAAGGAAAAAATACTTAAAGGAATTCTAGGAAGGATAATTGTCATGGAAATTTTCTTTTTCTAAATGAAAATGAAGAGGAAATCCTCTATTTGCCCTTGTCAGACCCCAGTCTGCTAAAAATTTTGGCCAGGGTAACAACATGATCCCTCTCCTTGTCCAGCCTTGCTTACCATCTGCGAAACCACAATTGTTTTAAGCACCTGGCCCAGGATCAAACCAACAGCTGCAATAAAGGAAAACATAATGAAATCAGTGACCACCATCTCATTGTAATACACCAGAGACAATGAACTACTTTCAAATAATGCCTTTTAAGACTCAACAAATAAGCAAGAGCTGTTCTACAGCCCAGAAAAGGACCTTCTGAAATTGCTTCTTCTGGGACAATAGATAAGCATCACACAAAAGAGAGCAGTGTGATTAGTTCAATGCCAGGCAGCATTCAGCTCACCTCCAGACCTCTCTCCTTTGGTCTGTTCAACTGTTTCCAGAGAGTTCCCCAAGCTTTCTCCCAACTTAGAGTCATTTAAAGTCCAAACACTCGTGTCCAAAAGCAGTAGAAACTATTTCAAAGTGTTCTTGTCCAAAGCTGAGGAAACAAGTAAGAGGGAAATGGGGGAGGGGGGAACCAGAGCAAGAGGGCAAAACTCAGAGACCCTGAGCTGCACTGTGCTTACGTCCTGGATTCCACATGCCACTAAGAAGCACACTGTCCCATCCTCCCGCTCCTGCATGATCACTGCGGTGCTTTCAGAGAGAAGGGAAAGAAGGTGTTTACTCAGATCTGATGTGGTCTGGAATATGAATGTCCTTTAAGCTTCTGGCCACCTAAATGTTAAATAAAGGGTTTCATCCTTCATCAGGAGCCCTCCAAAATGAAGTCCCTAGCGAAGTTCTTCCCAGGCATCCTGATAAAGGTCATGAAAGAAGAGGAAGGAGCTTCCGTTTCAATGGCCAAAAGACTCCTCTAGCATATTTGAACAGGAGTTGCTATTATCTTTTTTATCTTTAAGTCCATTTCAAAAGTGGGGAAATAAGCCAAAAGACAGTCTATCAGACTTAGAAATATCTACCAGTCTACATTCTCAGCTTGAAAAACAATTTCTCCCAACAAGTAGAAATAAATGGGTTCATCAATTGTATTGCCAATGAACCTTTACATGAGAGTTGTTTGATAAAATTAAACCTGTGCATAAGGACAACTGTTTTGTATTTATTTGTCCTTATTTGCATGGTAAATTTAACTCAAAGTAACATAGATATTCTCATGCATTTTCTAGTCCTCATGGTTGGGGACAGTTTCGCTGACACCTAGCCCTGCAGCCTAGCAAAGATCCAGATGAATTTTAGATGTTCAGTAAACAAATGTGTGGGAATGTATTAAATCCACACTCCCTGGGCATCCAGACAGCTCAGGTCTATGTGGCCAGACTGCCTATGAGGAGACTCTCACAAGAGCCTCTCCACAATGCTCGGAAAGGAGCTTTCTCATTTCTCAAGGGTGTTCGGACTTCTCAGTCTGTATGTTTGTTCACACCCCATTCCAGTTACTGAAAACAAGAGAACCTGGAAAAGTCAACAGTCTCCTCCCCACCCCACCCCCCCACCACCAACCTTGAGAAGTAGCCTCCAGAAAGAAAATGGTCTGAGTGCCTTGAACAAGCTAAACAGTTAGATTCTTGGTCCCATGCTCTCATCTATGAAAGGGAAGGGAAGAAGAGCCCATTCTGGTTCTAAACTTTGATTATTCTCTTTTCTCACCTTCCAGAGGAACATACTTCCTTTTCATCTGGCTTCTTGGGGTTGTAGACTGGTGATTTTTATTTTTTTATTTTTTTATTTTTTTAACTGCTGAAGAGCCCATCTCCATTTGTCCTTGCTGCACTAAATGGAAGGAATATGGGTGTATTTGGGGAACGTCACAGTGCTCAGAGCCCTGGACTCATGTTTGAGTCCTAGGTTTCATGGGATCCCAGTTGACCACGCAAACCCTCTAGGTTTCCCTTAGTGGCTGCTATGAGGCCCAGAGAGATAATATATGTAAACACTTGGTCAACCATAAAACTTTGTGCCAACAGAATGCATTACTATGGACTAAAATACAGCCATTTAAAAAAAAATGAGACCTATATGTACCAATATGGAAAAATCTCCAATATATATTATTCAGTGAGAAAAGTTACTCACAGAATACTGTGTAGAGTATAATGCCACTTACATAACCAAAATATACCTATGTCTATAAGTGTATGTGTGTGTGTATATATAGGCAATTTTTGGATGAAACTACTAATAGTGTTTACCTATCAAGAAAGGAAGCATGAATTTTGGTATGGGACCAGAGGAAGGCATTAATTTTATATCATGTACCATCTTATACTGTTTAACATATAACACGTGTATTCACAGTTTTTTTAATAATAATCAAAATCATAATTTTAAAAAAGCATTTTAAAAAATTTCTAACCAAAACCAGCCTGGCATTAACAATCTTCATTCCTTTTCTGGTTCTGCTACCACCCACCCAGAAGTTATTTCTCTCTACTTTACAACCCTTGGACTAAGTAATAAACTTAACCACCAGAACCTTGTTAAGCAAGGAAAAACTACCACATTTCTTTTATAAAGAATAGGAAAAGGGCTAAGCATGAGCTGTGTTTTTCGAACTGCAGATACTCCAGCAAAGAACGAGTAGCAGACACCCAAACCACAGGCGGAGGCTCCAGTCTGTTTCTGCTCCTGTCCCAAAGCCATCCTGAGTACCGGTGACTCTCCTCCTGCACCTGCTGGGCCTGACCCAAACATTTATCCCTTGAAGGACCGAGGTTTCCTCTCCATATAGAGGATGAAGTCATCAGTAACCTTTATCCTTTGCCAAGCAGGATATAAGGAGGCACACAGGAGGCCCCAGGTTCTGCCCCATGCCTGGTAACAGCCCAGTTCCCCTGGGCAAGCTGGACTAATCCCAGCCAACTCTGTGCCCCTCTCTTCTTGCCTTTAAACCTAGTGGGACAAGGAGCCGGCTACAGTGGCAGCCCTCACTCCCAGTGTCCCTTTTAGAAGGATTCCTCCCTTGAGGGAGGGAATAGAACACAACAGTTAAGAGAACACAATGGGTTCTGTACTCCAGCTAGTTGGATTGAATACTGGTTTTATTTCCTAAATGCCTCAGCTTCCTCACCTACAAAATGGGAACAATTATAGAGTTAACTTCCTGGAATTTCATGGAAGATTAAATGAGATGATGCATATAAAACTCAAAACAAGGAGCCTGGTGCAGGGCGTTAAACTTTAGCCATCATTATTATTAGATATTAAATGTCCAGATTGGAAGAGCTTTAATTTGTAGGGACAGCACTTGAACGACAATACCCTCAAATCAATCTATAGTAACCTATCATTTTCTTCGTAGTTAAATAATCCCTTTTTACCCTTAACTAACTCTCTTCACATCATATAACTTGTGAGGCTACATTTATGCAGTCAAATGTAAATCATCCAAAACACTTCGTCATATCAAAAAAATTCACTCCAGTCAGCATACAGCTAACTGTCAGAGCTGGAAACTATTCTAGTAGCTTGAAAAAGCAAGCAAAACTAAGAAAAATAGCCATGTATTCGAGGTTCTTAAAATACATTCAAACACCTTTTCAAACAACCAAGAATTACAGTCTAACTGTACAGGAATGTGGGGAAGTTATAACATGCCTCTTCGAGAAGAGCTAAACTACACTAATAATTCGCTTCTGGGCTTTAAAGAGAATGTGGCTGTCTCTTCTGTCCAAGAAGATAAAGGACAAAAGTCATCTATAGCCAGAAGTAAGCCCCAAACTATTAAGCCAATCGTACTCTGATTTCTGATTCAAGGTACCAGAATTACCATCATTGCTTACAAATAAGAACAGGGAAGAGGGACTATGTTTATTTAACAGAATATATTTCAAGAGGTGTTAAATTTGGTATAATTACCTTTTTGAAATCTATTCTTTTCTACTGATTAATAATTTGGTGTCACTCCAAATTCCCATCTTGAAGTGGCAATTATAAAGGTTATTATGAAGTTCTTTTTTTCTAATTTACTAAAAAATTCTAGGCTAATTTGGAAGCCGAGCCCACTCTTTGGGAATGCTTTCATAGAAAGAGATTATATTCTTTGGTGTCGCTATCAAAGACATGGCAAGATTTAAAACGGACTATTTAAACTCACCCAACCATAAGATAAAGTCTATCCCAATACTCTATATATCCAACAAGTTTTAATTTAAAAAGTATTTGCCTCTAATTCTATACAATGCAAGTTAAGCACTATTATTTGTTCTTTTTTAAAGGATATTTTAAGTAAGGGAAGACTAGATAAAATTTTTACAAAAAGAAGTGATGTAGCAGGAAAAAAATTCATTCATTCAAGCAATTTTGAGTCTGCTTTACATGCAAGAAGCTAGATATAAGTTTCTGCCCCCTCCCCATCCAAAAGTAGAACATTCCTACACAACCCTTTATAAGACAAAATGGTATAAAGCAAAGAGTGCCCCCTGCTTTCCAAAAGTTTGCATTAAGGCCACATGGCTTTTACGAAAGACCTACATTTGTACCTGCTTTTGCTAGCTGAAAAAAAATGTGAAGAGGATTTTGCTTTTACAGTAAAAGCTATTACTAATATAGGTCTTTCATAAAAGTGAAGTGGCCTAACATAAACATTCAGAAAACGAAGGATACCTGTACTTGATATTTTGAGAGTCCCAAGGATACACTGCTCATGTTCTCCAAAGCTTGACATTCTTTTCTTTTTTAAGGGCTTCAACTCACGACCCTGAGATCAAGACCCTGAGCAGAAATCAAGAGTCATTCAATGGACTGAGCCACCCAGGTGCCCCAGCTTGACATTCTTTCTTTTTCCCCCAAAGATTTATCTATTTATTTGAGAGAGAGAGAGAAAGGGCTTGCACAAGCAGAGGCAGGGGGAGAGGGAGAGAAGCAGACTCCCCACCGAGTGCAGAGCCGGATGCAGGGCTCGATCCCATGACCCTAAGATCACAACATGAGCCAAAATCAAGAGTCGGACGCCCAACCAACTGAGCCACCCAGGCAGGCTCCAACATTCTAAATAAGATAAAGAAGCAGAGATAAGAGGTAGACATCCACGGAGACGTTTTCAAATCCCTGACTCCCTTCCTTTGGTTTTGTAGTGGAAATGTTAACTAATTTTCAGGTGCTGGCTATGAGAAAGAAATTTATGTTTAAGAAGTAAGATAAAGATGATTTAGAAGCAAAATAATGAAATGTTAAGGTATTTGCTCTACTTAGCCTCAGAGTAGAAAGATACACTAGAGGAAACTTGATAGAACCAGTGGGAGGTAAAAATGATGATGACTCTTTACAGGTTAAGCGTACTCTCTAACCACTGTATCAGTCCAGTAATGTAGAAATCACTGTGCCATTTATAACTGAGGAAATGGACGTTCAGAGACAACGGGTATGATAGACACCTAGGGGTGTCTGGCTCACAATGCTATCCTCTTCTCTGGAACAGCCCCCTACTCAGGGTAAGCGCCCAGGATCACTGGTGAAATGTGACTCTGTCCCACAACAGCCAGCTGGTTTAGCGATGTGTCCCTGACCAAAGGTGAGCCCATCAGAGCCCTTCTGCTAATATCTTCTAAATGGAAGAATGTCATAGGATGTGAGGCTTGGCAGCTGGTTCCCTTCCCTTCTTAGGGGAAATGCAAGTTTACAGAGAGCATGAAGCTGACACAGAGAGAGGAGCAGAGGCATGGTTGGGGTTCTGACGGGCTCTGAAGCCCTGGGCCCACGGTCCCCGATGTCTGGCTGTACCCCTACCACGACTGCAGTTAACCAAAACACTCAAGTAGCCTTCCACCAAAACTTACTCTTTGCCCCCACCCCAAAGCTAGTTTGAATTCAATTTTGGTCACTTGAAACCAGAAGATCTACCTAATACCTGAAATAGTTTTGCTAAGATGATATAGCTGATAAGCCATAATAATGATAATTAATATTTTTATGACAATTTATAATTGCACAGCAAAGTCTCATGTGATAATCATTTTTATTAGCTATCTTTAATAAATTGTGACGAACTATGACCTGGATTAAAAATGCGAAACATACATTTGAGGGTAAAGAACAGTCATGCTATTTTGTATATCATAAATCATGAAAGTTGACAAAAAAAATGGGTGAAAGAAGGAAAAAGTAAAAAGTTAATGAACATGAAGCTTTGTTTTTCTGACCCCTTCTGAATCTCCTGCCATATCAGCAGGTACGAAGCAGATAGCCCCATAATGACTGTTCCTGTAAAGATTTTCTTGGAAGAATGCTACTATAGCCTGACTCATATGCCTTTTTATAATAGTTCACTCCACTTAATTGGTAACTGAAACAAAGCCGATTTTGAAGAAAGGAACAAATCTCTACCAAGTCTTGCAAAAATAAATCAACCTGACCTGTTATTTCTTGGTAAATGATTCAGTCTTTAATTTCTACTCCTTTCACTTTAAATATACTATTAAGTACTTAAATGACTTCATACCATGAACTACAAATCACAGCAATCCCTAATCCAGTTATAGTTTTAAGCAAAAGGGCAGTCCTAAATGAGACCACACCAGATCAGGTGTGAGTGATCTTGTTTCTACTTAAAATACAAAGCTAAACTCCTTAGGGGGAATAACTCAGCAATTGAAAGTAATACACTAATTCACAAATGAAACACTAAAAACGAACAAGAATGGATCAAGAAGCAGTGTAGTGGGGCAGGACACATCTCAAATTCAACTTCCAGTCTTGTTGCTCAGTCGTCCATTAAAAAAAAAAAAATCGCACCTCATGACTCAACAATCTCAGAATCATCATCCCCTTCCTCTCCCTCAAAATCCAGCCTGTTGTGATCCACTGTCTTGTCTCTACCTCCCAATCTGCGGCTGCCTCTCCTCAGGCAAAGCAGCCTTTCCGCGGGGTAAGGGCAGGGCCCACATCAGCTGCCTGATTGCACACATCCCATGATCCTCTGCCCCTCCTCAGTCCCACCCAACTTTCCCGACCTTGTCTGTGTCAATGGTTCCTAGGCTCTGACAGGTTTCACCACGTGCAAGCAAACTCTACGAGAGCAAAGGGGTGGATCGAGTAGCCGTAGCAGGATTTTAAGAGATCCCTTCTCAAGGAGGTGAAAATGAAGAGCTTTAAAAGAATGGCCTTGAAAACTAAAATTCACGTGGATAAAGAAGCTCCAGCATTATGACAGTCAAGCGAGAAAATTAAATATCTCTAAAAAGAAAATCACTAAGACACTCATGATATTTCTAAGAGTTAATGCAACAAAATATTCTGTCTCTGCCCCGAGGAAAGAAGAAACAGCTTATCCTAGGGGCACGTGAGCCCTGAGAAAACGCTCTACACTTGGACTACTGACCCTGAACCTGGGCTGCCAGGAGCCAATGCAGAGCTCAGAACTCCCTGCGACTTCAGACAGTTTATCCCAGAAGACAGTGTCAGCACCTTGTCACTGGGAATTTTTCTATCCCAAGACCTTCTTAAAGGTATACATGTACTTTTGAACAAGAAAAAGGGAATCATTGCAGTGATGAGTCCATTACAGTAAAAGATAACACTTTGCTTTCAGTTTCTCCAGCTACTTCAAAATGACTTTCCTACCTTCTATCCAACTGTTTTCAGAATAAAATAAATACAAAATTTCTATTTCTAAATGAAGAAGTGGGAGCAGAATGAATTGCTAGAATTCATTTGATCAGTTGCTTCCGATGCCTGGCAACAGGGAGTTAATGGCACAGGGCAGACAAGCAAGGTGAGGATCAAGCACCGTCTCCAGACTGATCTAATGTATGTAGTGCATTCAAATGAGTGTGGGCTTTATGGCAAATGTAAGATGCAAATGCACCGGAAAGCACCACTCCTTTCATGATAGCTTGTTGTCAGAATGCGCTTACTCAATTAGGGGACACGAAGGAACTGGTATAACCACTGTCATGTGCAGGCCCTCAAATTGCAGGCCCTCAAAAGTGTTCCTGATTCTTGAAATGTCATGGAAATGCCGGTCTAATGCATACTTAGTCTAGTGTCTTAGGCAAAAGGCTAAGACAGCAAGCGATGAAAGCCACAACCCAACCCAGAACTTCAATGGCTATAGGCCATATTCAGATCAAAAGGGAAAAAATTCTTACTAATCCTACTCCTCTTGAATGACTAAATCTTAAGACTCTCAAGGCATCCTTTGGGATTATAAAGAAGACTTCTGAAGGTAGTGGGACTTGAGAAATATGAAAAGGAAGTTAGGAGCCCCTAGGTCTGGGCATCAGGACTGCAATTCCTGTTTCTGCAAGGTTTCAGTTCTATTACCGTGCAACTGCAATCAACAAACTGGTTCCTGCTCCCTGGGATGTCATGGTGACAGTAAATAATCACTGTTGGGCTGCATGACGATAATATTTCATCCTTGCTGATCAGGCCAGGTGCTCTAATGACCTAGATTCCTGGTGGTATCATTAAACCCAAGGCCTTTCTTTCTCTTCCTTTGTTATAGCTTCTCAACAACTCAAAAGAAATAATATTTTGGGGGCTTCAGCTACCTAATGTCCACCTGATGTAATTTCACTTGGGTTCATGAGTAATGAAATGAAAGCTGCACATCAGTGCAAACTTGGCATCTTGCGAACAAAGAATAAAGACATTTCGAAAATAAAGTATGAAGACTTGCTAGACCCATAATAATCTTTCTCTACTTAGGAAAGAGTAAGGAAAATACTAGCATGAAATTGGTTAATCAATTGCAACATGGCTTTTTAAAATAATGTTTTTATATTACAAGTAAAAAATGCTTATTGTAGGAAGATTAAAATGTACATAAGCAAAAAAATACAATTTAGCCATAATTCTATCACTCAGAGATACTCACTGTTAATATTTTAGAGTACATATGTCCCAAGTATATACATATTCCTTTCCCTCTATATAGTATGTATATGAATATGCATAATTATGTATGTACCTATGTGTATGTGCATGTGAATACTCACTCACACACACACACACACACACACACACACACACACACACCAGAAAGTGTTTACAAGAAACATTTGACTCAAGCTCTTTCTCCTATCTTATATTCAGAAAAACTAAGAGGCATTTTATGAGCAATGAATGGTCCACAAGGCTCTTAACAGTATCTGTATTTGTGGGGAAAACGGATCCAAAGTCAGGGATTGTGACTCTGATGTGCTTCTTTGGTTCAGTAATCAGATGTGAGAACAAAAGCAGGAAAAAGGAGAAGGGTCCCAGAGCCCCAAAGCCAAGCCAGCACACACTTTGCTTCTCCTGCCCTTCCCTTGGATTTACAAAAAATCAGGAAGGTACACTGCCAGAATAGGCAGCAGAATGGAAAAAGCCCATTTCTGGGATCTACATTCATATACTTCTGTCTTCTCAAGCATCTCACGCTGCATCAATAAGTGCCAACCTTAAGATCAAGTATTACAGAGAAAATGGAGGGAGGGGAAATGAACCCCTTCAAATATCTTGTATATAATTGATGAAAACTAACCAAACCATCGTCTTCCTTCTCCAAGATCAGCTTTACTGCCATGCTTTTAAAAATTAAAGGATGTATCTAAGTTTATCACCTACTAATGGTTCACATTATGGGAAAGTTTATCAATTCTTGAAAGCAAAAGTCTCTGGCCATTTTTTAAAACATCCCTTCATAAGTATCTCATAAAGCTAACACCAGGAAAAATATCAAGAAAGTTGCAAACATAAAAATTATGAAGTCTAAGCTGAGCCTCCCTAAATTTATCTTAGCTTGGGACCAACTGTTTTTTTCCACATCAGCTATCACATATATTTACCCCCAGTATAGCCGCATTCTGTATTACTACAGAGGAACATCTTTGGATTTTTATTAACATCACTCATGTCAAACTTCAAAAATAAGTTGAAATAAACCATTACTCACATCGTGTAAACAAATAAAAAGTATTATCAACCTCTGGGTACATAATAGACTTACTGCTAATAATAGTGGTACAGAGAGACACATGGGATATTTTTAAAATAGGTCGTTTTTAAAAACCCACACTCTTCTAAAATACTATAGAACACTCCACAGCATTGAACATGCAGAAGGGAGGATGTAATCACAACAACAAATCATGGGGCACTTAAAATGAAGTAGGATTCTCTGCCTGGTCCTCGGGATGCGCACCAGTTGAAGCACCATCTCCTCCACAATGTCTTCAAATTTACTCCAGAGCACTGTGCCTGCTCCCTCCTCTCAACTCATAACATTATCATCTGAAAGACCCTTCTGTCCCTGTATACTGTTTTGCAACTGCAGGCAGTTGCTGGGTTGAACTCTTCTACGGTGTAATACATATTATTACAACTTTCCCTCTGTGCACAAACTGAATCCTTCAGTGGGTTTCACGGTCTCCAGGTTATATATTTTTGCATTTGTGAGGAACTCGAGCAGGGGGGTCTATGGGTGTATACACGTGTGCTAGGAAGAGGACGGGAAGGAAAACCAAGGACTGGGTCTCATAAAAGAGAGACCACACTACTTAGAAGCCAGGTCGTGTGGTGAGAAGGGGAAAAAAAATGGTACGTACCCGATAACACAGGTGAGGAAAACACAAATCTCACAAGGGTTTGGTGAAGACATGGTAACTTGATAAGCACAGGAGCCAGTCAGTGCAAGGGATTGTGCACGAGGTAGGGGAAAAGACAGGGCTGGTATGCAAGCGCTTGTGCGGTGGGACGGGCATACTTGGAGTAATCAGCATGCTAGCAATCAAAAACAAAACAAAACAAAACAAAATAAAGAAGAAAACCATCTCTGTGGTGATTATGAGGTGCCACCATGGCCCTGGTTAACAGGATTGGTAAATGCACTCTTAATACAATGTTCAGATGAATTCCCTTATGAGTAACTCTAAAGTGTCAAAGGAACAAAATGATCATGAAATCTGATTATCTTAAGAAGTGTAATTTCTCTTCTCTGGTGTATAAGGAAAATATTGTATGCATCACTTAATGAAATATACTAAAGGGGTGCAGCCATTATTTTAAGTCATTGTGCTTAGATTTCAATCACAAAAAAATTCATATTTATAAATGTAAGCTAGCCACCCATTCGCTCCGTACTTTCTAATACATGATACATGATTCTGAAACTGCCAAACAAATCAGATAAAAATGATGCTCATTTGGATAAAATTTTAAATCCATACACCCTCTCTCAAAGAAAATAGAACAGGACCTATTGCAGGGAGATATTATAGTTAATAATTAATAATAACTAAGTTGTTTTCTTCTTTTTTCCTTTATGCCTTAGCAGCTGAAAAAATAAAATCTCTTTCCATTGCAGCTAAAGGAAGATAAAAATGGGGAAAATAATAGGAATAATCTCCCCACTATATTCTCTCTCAAGTCAAGTATTTCTTTCCTTTAAAAATACCAAATCTGGGGCACCTGGGTGGCTCAGTCGGTTGGGCATCTGCCTTTGGCTCAGGTCATGATCCCGGAGTCCCAGGATCAAGACCCACATCAGGTTCCCTGCTTCTCCCTCTGCCGTTCACCCCACTTTTGCTCTCTCTCTTGCTCTCGCTCTCTCTCAAATAAGTAAAATCTTAAAAAAAATCAAATCTGCTCTATAACTTGCACGTGAGAAGAGAATTAACATAACAGCAAGAGAAATTTTACAAAGTAGATGATATATCTGTGAAGTAGATTTTTCTTGAATGTTCTTTTTCAGTCAAAAAGCCACGCAAGCAGGCTATAGTATAACCTGTATATATAGACCTGAAACAGTAAAGTATATTATATCGTTCAGAAATGAGCAGCCGATGTCTCAAAGCATACTTTTCTCTGAATGAGTATCAGAAAAACAGCCATTCTCTTTAAAAAGATACAGTGTTTTAAAGGTATTGACAGCAGCTTTCTATGAAGGAAAGAGAAATTTGGGCAGAATTGGGCCATGGGCCACCACTGGTAGGTTTTGTAAGAACAATCTCAGCACATAATTGTGAGGGCTAGTTGATGCCCTTTGAAAATGTGCCAATTAAAGGCTATCTATAATTTTGTGCAAAATTTTGTGCGAATAGGGCTTTCTAATGGAATTGTTGATATGCTTAACCACTGTATATGAGCACAAACTCTACCACTTTAATGGAAATAGTCAATGCCATCACCAGGACAGAACCACTTAGTAGGGAAATTAGAAATTTAATTTCAATCAAATGAACAAAAAATGGAGAAGAATGCTTGAAGTGGTAGCATAAAAAACACCAGCGATTAAAAACATTTGGAACCTTTGCTTATCCTTCAAAGGCATTTGTTGCCATGGTTTTTAAAGACCTTTGAAAGCTTCAGCTGTGTCCATAAGAGCTGCCAAGAAATAGGGGTTCTATACTGATTTTATTTGTCAGATGCATTTTGTCTTAATTATCTCCAAGATAACGATTACTTGGCCAAAGGGGAAAAAAAGGAAGAGCCACTACTATTTCACAGGTAAAAAGACTATGATTTTGCTTTTCTGAGCCCTTCTTCCAATGCATTTGCGCATGTGCACGCACACATGATTTCATACTATAGCAATTAGAATAACAAGCCCTTAAAATTGGTAAGGAGAAGGACCTCTTACATGGAAGGAGGTTTTCAGGTCTTGAATTTCAAGGTTGTGCCTTTTTTGTTTGTCTGATGAGAACCAGGAGCCAAACAACTAACAAATTTACCACTACCTGGGGGTAAGGTCTTTCTTTCAAAAAGTTTCATTACAAATGCTTTCACTTAAAAACTACATGATACTCATATGTGTACACACTGAAACTCTTCTGCCCTTCAGCCTTACTGGTCTTATTTCCCTGCTGTACAACATGCGTGTGACTACAAGATGGAGAGTAAAAATTAGAAGTAGAGAGGCATCTGGGTGGCTCAGTCAGTTAAGCATCTGCCTTCAGCTCAGGTCGTGATCCCAGGGTCCTGGAATGGAGCCCCACATCGGGCTCCTTGCTCGGCAGGGGGCCTGCTTCTCCCTCTCCCTCTGCCTGCCCTCCCCCTGCCTGTGCTCTCTCTCTGTCAAATAAATAAAATCTTTTAAAAAAATTAGAAGTAGAAATAACGGAAGGATTAGACAAACTCTGGGTCAGAAAAGATGCCTGTGGACTTCCATGGTATAAATAATTTGGAAAAAAAAACTGTCTTTTATTTGAAAGTCATAAAAATGCTTCTATTGGTTCCTGCTGTTTACTATTTGTACAGCTCTATGTGATGGAACCAGCATGTTTTCTTTTAAATTGTAAGCTCCTGGAGAGCAACATTTGGCCCGTTGGGCTAATTTGTGATTTTCTTCTTTAGAAGGGCCTCAAACATACATTTTTAATAATGAGAGTGTTTCTTACAAGGTTTTGGTAAGATTCAGGGAACTCATAATACATTATTATGGGAATTAAAAGGAAGTTTCTGGAGTTACTTCTCCGCTATTAATAATGGGCAACCTTCAGGAAGTAGTTAACCATCTTTTCACCAAGTTTCATTAATATATTAGTTGAGGGAATTGATTCAAATCCCCACCCCTGGATTGTCTGCAGAGCGCTGATTCTCTTTCTGTAACTGCTGGGTGATTCTGTCCAGACACCCAGCTATCATGTCAAACTCAATATCTGGAATTGAAGTTACCACAACCCCTCTCTGATTGGCCTTTCTCTTGCTTTTCTCACCTCAGGTGACGACACCATTATTTTCCCTGTGTGTGAACCTCTTAACTTCCTTCTCTCCCAGACATCCCGTACAGAATCACCTTAAAACCACCTTCCATTATAATATCCTTCATTCTATTTCCTTTTTTCCTCATTTCACAAACACCCAAAAGTCCAGACTTTTAGCCTATCTAAACCACTGGAATACCAGTCAACTTAGTCTTCATGCTTCCACTCTCTCCCTCTGTACTCTCTCCTATATGCCTCTGGCAGGTTAATGTTAATTAAAGTGTGTTTTGTCCTCTCTCTCCCATGATTGAAAAAGCGTAATGGTTTTGTGTTGCCTGAGGCCCACAAACTGATCCTAACCTTCCTCTCATACTTTTATTTATGCACTGAGTGATTCCTACAATATGAAGCCTTGATCTGGGCCTTACCTGTGAGGTGCTCACATTCAGTAAGGGAAAGACCCATCTCTTTACACAGACACTTGGAGTCCCAGACAGAGAGGGCCACAGGAGAGAGAGAACTGCTGCATTAACATCAGAGAAGGTTAGATGAGAGTAAATTTTGACTAGAATAGGAAGAGATTTTACAGGTAAGTTTGGAAAGTAATTCCCAGCAAAGAAATGGAATGCTCATATTTGAGTAACAGCAAGTAGTCCAGTATAAAAAAGTTTATTTCAAAAGTACAAACAGTGACTTGGAAATCCTTGAACAGTGGTCTTAGGACTCTTCCCTGGGCCATGGAAGTCATTAAAGTGTTCTGTAAAATGTATTGACATGACTAGGGATTTGCCTTAAGAACATTAATAGACTGGCAGTGCGCAGAATGGCTTGGAAGAAGGACAACCAAATGAAGCAAATGGTTTAAGGGAAGGAGAAGGCAAAAGTAAACATTAAATTACTTCAATGATCCCAGGGAAAGTTAGCAAGAATTGGATGAATGCACATGATAGAAGTGGTCTCAACAGAGCTACACAACAGTTCTGATGGGAAACATCAGGGGTGAGAAGATGAAGACAGCTGACCCTACGGTTTTCAGGGTGGGTGCCTAAGGAAACAGATATCAACAGCGTTCACCAGGAAGAGTAGCTAGTGTCAGCTGAAGACACCTGGGAGTCACTAAGAAGCCAGGTTGAGGCAGGAGCTCAATGTGGGAGATATCTGCATAGTTGTGACACTTTAGGTCTTAAATATTGTTTCCCTAGGGCTTCCATGACAAAGGACCACAAATGAGTAACTTAACACAACATAAAGTATTGTCTCAGAATTCTGGAGGCTAAAAGTCTGAAATCAAGTTGTCAGCAGGGCTACACACTCTCTGAAAGCTGTGGGGAACACTACTTTCTTGCCTCTTTCTAGCTTCTCGTTTTTGCCAGCAATCTTTGGTGTTCTTTGGCATGTCGATGCATCCCTCCAATCTCTCTCTGTGGTCCCCACAGCATTCTCCTCTCTGTTTCTGCATCCAAATGCCCTTCTTATAAGGACACTAGTCCTATTGGATCAAGGGTCCACCCTACTCCAATATGACTTCAACTAATTATATCTACAGTGACTTATTTGGAAATACCAAGGTACTGGGGGTTAGGACTTCAACATGGCTTTTGGGGAAGCACAATTCAACCCATAAACAGATATGCATGAGACCACCTAGGAAACTGGTTGGAGAAAAGGATGGGGAAGTGAAAGGAAAAGAGATTGTAGATGCTGGGGAATGCCAACTTTTAAAAAGCTGAAGAGGAAAAGCAAAGAGGCAGAGAGAGGACAAAGAGCCCTCTGTTCTCTCAAGGCTTATTTACCCAGTTTTTCCTGAGCTTTTCTTGGTTTTTGCTATTTCACATTCCTGGAATTGTTTTCCAAACTGCTGGCTGCCTATGAAAATCCTTCATTTCTTTCTAGGCCTATGTCAAATATACCACCTGTATTAGTGCGTCTCCTATCAGCCTTACCCAGTGAAATTTCTTCCTTCTCTGAGGTCCTCTAGCAGGTCTTATCTACCATTCTTTAGACTTCTTGTCCTAATCTATTTAGCAGAAATGTGCCCAACACTACTAGAGGTACTGGAGCAACAGTAACCAATAGGGCAGACCAGACCTGAAATCAGCTTTCACTGAGCTTACATCCAAGTTCAGGCAGGAATATGGGGAAGCAGCACCTGGTACAGATTGACAGTCATCAACCAAATGAATAAATAAGAGAACTTCATTAAGGGTTTAAGGGTCTTAAAGAAAAATAAGGGTAATGGAGTAGGGGAAAAAAAGAAAAAAACTAGGGGCAAGCATCTGTAGGATTACTTTGGCTAGGGTAATCATGGAAGAGTCTCTGAAGATACTTACATGACATGACATGGTCTTTTTCTCTGAGAAAGTGATCTTGGGCAGAGATCTGAATGACAAGGAGCCAGCCAAGTAAAGATGCGGGTGTTGCAAGCAAAGGGAAAAATGTGCTGAGGTCCTGAGGAAGGAACATGGTTGGTGTGTTGGAGGAAGAGAAAGAAGGCCAGTGTGGCTGGATTATAATGAATGGGGGGAGAAATAAGCAGGACTAAGAGACTGTAGAGTATTATAAGCCATAGGAGGGAATCTGGACTTGAAGTGCAGTGTGAGTTTTAAGGGAAAGACCATATGAAATGATGAATACATTTAAAAGATTTCTCCTGCTGTTGCATGGAGACTAGAAGGTAGAGGGGCAAGTTTGGAATATGGAGATCAAAATTTCATATTTTTGTGTGCATATATTGTCAAGACCTCAACTTTGAGCTATATCTCTGAACAGATTCCAGAGATAAAATAGCTAGATAATGAGAGAGCAACCACCACTTCTCCCCCATCTGCTGGCCTTTTCCAGGCACGGGTACATATGTCAAGCCAGAAGGTGACTAGAAATATGAAACTAAATGTAAAACCTAATCCATCTTGGAAGACCAAGCACAAAAGGCCTAAGTTCTCTCCTAATACAGCTCTACAAAGTGGATGGAGCCAACTAAATGGGCTGAAGTTCAGAAAGTCAGGCTCTGCTTACACTCAGCCACTGTTTGGGGAGCTATCCAGGGTGCTGGAATGTCAACCCCCCCACCACCACCACCACCACCACCACCACCACCCACCCCTGACGCTTTCTAAGGCCTAATTGACAAAGCTTGTCAGTTTCCTGGTGGGACCTAATGCCTCTCTGCCTTGAACCATAACCAGACTCCACCATGATACCACCCTGATGTCCTTCTGGTCTTAGCTACCCTTTAAGTCAACACCTGCCTGGACCATGTCTGTTTGATCTAATTATATTCTTTGTACATCTGAGAGAGATAATATGAAGTGGCAGCATAGCTAGTGGTATACAGATAGGCTTGGGACTCCACTGTACCTCATGAACATTTGAAATAATAATGTCAGAGAAGCAGGGAGTTCAGTGGAGTCTTTTTTCCTTGAGTCCAAGGTGGTACTCAAAGGTGGTACCTGTAATCAAATATGCTTATATAACTCATCCAAGGTCTTTGCCTACATCACATCTTAAGAAACACTGCTTCTCCATCTGCAATGATTAACAAGTTCATGTACTATCCCATTTTACCCCTCCCTTAAATAGAATCCTTGACTTTGCTTTAAAAAAAAAAAAAAGGAGTATGTTCAACTGAAGGCCATTACTCAATTTCTTGAGTAATCAAGTTTATACACTAAGTAGTGGATGAAAATTTGTATGCTTTCAAATCAAACACTTTACCTCTTCAACTAAAACACTTAGAGCACTAGAGTAATCTGATGGATACTCATTTCTAGCTCTCTTCTTAAATAACAAGAAAAACAGGGACAGCTACAGCATCTTCAGAAGTTTCTACCTGCATGTCAGACCCTTCACTGTCCTTAAATAGGTTTGAGGGTCAGTGTGACTTATAAAGAGCCAAAGAAGTTCAGTAAAACTTTTTAGTTGCATGTTATCAAGACTATGATGAGAAAATGGGACAAGAAACCACTAAACTCGCTCTGGTATTTCCTTTTTATATGCACAAACAAGCCAAATACATAGAAACACCATTGAAGTAAAAAGAAAATAAACTACTTTATTTTTACATAATCAAGAATAAATACATGGCCAAGAATGTCTTTGTTTGATCTAATGGTCAATTAATTTTGTTAATTTCTATTCACAGAACTCCCCAAACTCCCTTTCATCTCCTGGTCTTTGCTCATATGCTGATACATATGAACATCCATCCCCTTCTCCTTCATTCTGCTCATTTGACTCATCCTCCAGACTTAATTTTGAATCAGGAAAAATCCTCAGAGCCTGACTCAACCCCTACCAGGACTGAATGAAGTTTGGACTCCTATATAAGACCCTTCACTCACCCTCATCTTGGCACATGTCACACTGTTATTTAGTGGTCGGTTTATCTGTGCAACTCTCCCACTACCCTTTAAGGTCTATGAGAATAAGGACCATGTCTTTCTTATAATTGTATCTCCAGGGCCTTCCACAGTGCTTTGCCTAGTAGAGGTAATCAATGAATAAATGAATGAACTCATAAACCGAATCATTTTTAAGGTCCCTCCCTATCTCTAAAAGTTAATATCTCTGCTTCATTTCTATGCTTCTTCTAAAACTATGGACTCAATATTCACCTCATTTAATAAAGCTTATTTAAGTGACTTCATACCATGATAAGAAGTTTCTGAAGCCAGGCAGAAATTGCAGTTTATGCCATTTATGTATACAGTAAAATTTTATATAATATTATTTATAGCACAATGAAATCCTACTATTTAGTCTATACATACAAGATGGAGATAAGATATATATTTTCACCATCAAAGAGTATGCAGAAATTTTCTAAATATACGAACTTGAGATAATGCAATACCAATAAAATATTTATTTTTATTAGCTCACATTTCCTTCACTATTTTTTTAAGTGCATTATTTTTCTTTTCTGTGTTTTTTTGCTCTAATGCCTTAATGCTCAGAGACAATACTCAGTCTGATGTGAAGTTATATAATACACTTTTCAATGCTGAACAAATAGGATGAAAATAATTTGTGAGAATATTGGTGTTATTCCTTGAAGAAAGGTCCTTTCTATCTTTAATATTAGTAATTTGACTTTTAAAACTGAAAATATTTATTTTCTTATATTTCATCTATTATTTCCTTATCTTTATCATATATTTATCCCTAACCTGACTTACTCTCTAATTGTATCATGGGAACAAGTTCCTTTGCCTCCCCAATAAATTTCCCAAATAAATTCCAAATTTTGTGGGATTACAGATTATATCTTACACATATTTTGATTTCTCTCAGAACATCTTGCACAGGTATAGAGTAAGTTTTTAATAAACATGAAGAGTCAAAACTTTAGATTTAGAAACAATCTATTCCCTTCCCATACATTAAATCAAAGGTCAGCAAATTATGGCTCCCAGGTCAGTTCTGGTCTGTTTTTGTATATAAAGTTTTATTGGCACACACCCACTTACTTATATATTGTCTGTGGTTCCTTATAGGCCACAATGTCAGGACTGAGTAGTTGCAACAAGGACTACAAAGCCTAAAACAGTTACTATCTGGCCTTTTACAAAAAAAAAAAAAAAAATGCTGTTGAAAGTTGCTCTCAATCATTTTTATAGATGAGAGAACTATCTCAGATAAATGATTTATCCAAGTTTGTAGCTGAACCTGTTTACTAAATCTTCCTCTGTCAGATGATTTGTCAATACCAGATTAAATGTTTGGTGAAAATAATGCTATTTTAGAATACATAAAAGCAAATAAAAAGTAATATCACAAATGAAGATGGTTGTTGAAAGACCTCTCGGGGCTTATGCTAACCTAAACCAAATAGAAATCTCGTTTTTCTAAATTAAGATAGTATCAGGTGGTAAAATTAAATAATCTATGTTGCTTTAACTCATATGTGTGTATATATACATATCCATGTGTATGTTTATTTATTTATATCTCTATTTCTTTGTGTGTGTACATATATGTATATTAACAAAAATTTACTATCAGAGAATATCATTAATTTTATTTAAAAATCCAACAAAAAAGTATAAATCTTACAGATTTCTAAAAGATGCTGAAAGTAATAACTGTCAAAAACTGCTTTTAAAATGGACCAAGACAAATAAATAAATAAATAAAATGGACCAAGGCAAAGTTAATTCAGCTAACCTAAACTCCTGTCAGACTGCTATTCTTGTCAAGACAAAGGATTTTTACCATAGATATTTTAGGTAGTAGAAATAATTTATGTTTCCCCCAGGGCATCCTATAAAATGCAACAATATAGACATTCTTGGAGTACAAATAAATTGGAGCTGTCAGTAGAAGGGAGAAGCTGCTCTTGGTAAGCCACATATAAAAGAGGATCCAGGCACACAGGTGAATGAAATGTTACAAGTAAATACTTACTAACCACTTATACTGATAATATGTCCCCTATTACAGGTCACCAGCTATTGAGTCTTCTCATTTTAGCAAAAGTCATATCATCCACTGAGACAACAAAGAGATGGAAGAAGAGCAAGGGAAGAACCAGTCAAGTTAGAATTGGTGCAAAGAACTGGTGGTCTGGAGCAAAGATCAGAACAGAAGGCATATCTGGACATAGCCAAGGTGGAAAAGTACTAATGTAGAGACAACTCATCTTATATTATATCATACAAGCCTAGTTGCCTGCAACAAATGGATACCCACCTGCCATCCCCTAATCAGGGCACAGACCTCTCCAGACCCAGCCATTAAAGTCCCCTTCCTACAGAGTTGCTCAAGACTGCTTGGATCGTGCCAATGGAGGAAGCATAATTACTCAGCCACAACTGCCCTGGTCTTTGTCAACTCTTTCTCCTGAGAGTTTTTTTTTTCTCCATGTTTCTACCCGACATACTAGTGGACCTACCAGGTATTAGAGCTTTCTTCTACAAATGACTGCTCATATGCCTTCCTTTTTCAGTTGCTTACCCTCAGGATTAAAAGTAGAATAAGTTGTTTTCAACACACTATTACCTTGAATACTTCTCTTGAAGAAGGCCTTACAGCCCTCACAGGACCAGACGCCATAATGGTAGCCTGAGGCATAGTCATTGCACACTGCACAGTAGCGGGTCTCCTTGGCAGACTCCATAGCCATGCTTCCCTTGTCACTGGTACTGGCCAATCTCTCTCTGCCACCCTGGCGCCGATTGTCTGAGTTTGGCCTGGGGGGAAAAAAATAAAAAGTAGGAGAAAATAAAAACAGTGAATCTATTAACATGAGAAAAGCAAAACATGTATGCTCTTCTAAAGAATAAGAGGCTTGGAGGATGCAGCAGATCCACTTTATTCTGACATTTTGAAATAAAGAATCATAATGTAAGCTAATCTTTCATTACCTCTTGCCGGCTGTTACAGCAAAAGGTGTTTGCCTATTATATTAACCTTGAGGGGAAATTGTTTATTGCAAACTTGCTTAAGAAATGGATGGCCCACACCAGAATATATTATCTAGAAAAATGACAAAATGAAATTAACTTGTTTTTAATAGAGTTACTCTTTTTTTTTTTTCAGGGATTCACAATTAATGCAGAACCATTAGAGACCAACGCTCATTCCAATTCTAGACACACTAAGCATCTTTAGGAAGTAGAGACAAAGTAAAAAGCAGCTGGGGCATTTGAAACTCAAATGAACTGATGAGCAAACAATAGAACACGTATAGAAAGATAACAATTCAAATTTTTATGTGACTGTTACCATGTAACCCTAGATATCAGTTTTTATAACTTGTCTATAATTTAAGGGTGCCGTTCAATACTCATTACTCCTCTTTTAGAGCATGTAGAATAAGAAGCAAAGAAACACAGATGATTACTCCAACCTTATAAAAAGTTTGTAGAGGAAGCATATCCCAGAAAGAAACCTGAGAATTAACAGTAAGTTCTGGGAGAATGCAGGAAATGGAGAAGTAAAAAGTTTTAAGGAAGAAGAAAGCTTTCAGAAGGAAGAGTGATTGACAGTGCCAAATGGAGCAGAGAAGTCCAATAAAGCAAGGACTGATGACATAGAAGTAGGATTTGACAAAGAGGAACCTTAGCAAGGAGTTTCGGTAGAGGTGTTCAAGCGCAAGCCAAAATCTAGTGGGTGGGAAACAGAATGGAATAGGAGGAAATGAAAATGAGTGAAGACCATTCCTTTGAGAACTTAGATAAGAATGGGTAAAGAAAGAGATGGGGTGGGGTGTTTGCTAAAGAATATAAAGATTAAAAAAAGGATTTTCAGAATGGAAGCCTCATCTAGAATGAAGGAAATGGGCAAAAGAGAGGGAAGAGTTGGGGGTACAGAGAAGGGCGGAACAGAACAAAGTCCAGGGAAGTATAGCAGTTGGGATTAAAGACACAGGTAGAAGGAACAGCCTCAACAAAGACACTTTGAAGAAGACAGAGAAAAAAGAGCTAAGAAAAGGAGCAAATGAGATGAAATTTGCATCTCTCGTTTAACCAGTATAAGATTAGAACTTAGATCAATCCAGGATTTGCTAGGCATGTGCAACCGAATAAAAGCAATGGAAGAGAAATGAGGGTGTATGGTCAGAGCTGAGCACAGTACCTGGTATGTAGTTGGCACTCAATAATATATTTAAATGAACTCATAGAATGTTTCAGAGTGTATAGGAAAAAAAGAAAAGTTGAAAAATACTGGAAAGATAGATGGAGTGAAGGTACGAAAGAAAGAAAGAAAGAAAGAAAGAAAGAAAGAAAGAAAGAAAGAAAGAAAGAAAGAAAGAAAGAAAGAAAAAGAAAGAAAGAAAGGAGAAAGAAAGAAAAGAAAGAAAGAAAAGAAAGAAAGAAGAAAGAAAGAAAGAAAGAAAGAAAGAAAGAAAGAAAGAAAGAAAGAAAGAAAGAAAGAAAGAAAGAAAGAGCTGGAACACCTGTGGCTCAGCCTCTGACTTCAGCTCAGGTCATGATCTCATGATACTGGGATCCAGCCCCACTGTTGGGCTCCTCACTCAGCACAGAGTCTGCTTGTCTCTATGCCCCTCCCCCTGTTCGTACTCTCTCTCTCAAATAAATAAATAAAATCTTTAAAAAATAATAAAAAATAAATTTTAAAAAACCAACCTAGGATGAGATAAAATGAATTTAAGATAGAGTTTCCAGGGTCTCTGATTAAAGAAACTCATGCTTCCTGCTTCTACTCCCCACCCAAAAAACAGGACCACACTGACTTTTTCACTGGCCCTCCCTTTCACAAGCGCTGTCTTTCCTTTTAGCTCAAATTTTATGACCCTTTCCTACTCTGATCACTCATTGGTATTGTCCACAATTTTGTGGCAGTGGTTCTCAAACAATACTTGCCATAATGCTCACAAAATACCGGCTCCTTGCGTTAAGCGCATCTGACTTGGCCGATTTTTTCCACTCTAAATGACACAGCTCTTACTTTGGCAGCCTCAAATGGAAGTTCTTTATTTTTTAATATCTTTAGAGAGCACGGGCTTGCAGTTTTCAGTTCCAGTTCATATTCTGCCTATCCCCTTCCATTTCATCACAATGTTGTTGAACTCCCCTCTCCCCAGTCAACCTCAATCTTGTACTGTTCGTTTACTAACATCTTATGATGATTCAAGTCAGTAGGAAGCAGCTGTGAATATTTAACTATAGGAGCTTAGTGCCTTTTGGGGGCAGTGTGGTTAGCAAGCTGGACACTGACAGTTTTGAGGCCTTATAAATCTTAAGTACTGCAGCCTCAATACCCAGCTCAGGGCCCAGCCCATAGCAGACATTCCATACACATTTGTTGAATGAAGGAAGGAAGGAAGGAGTGAATGATATATGCATGGATAAAAGTTCCAAAGTATCAAGCATTTTCCACCCATCCCTGCATAATAAAATACTGCAAATTTTAAAACTGTGGTAGGGTAAATATAACATAAAATTTATCATCTTAATTTTTTAGTGTAGAGTTCAATAATTTTAAGTTATTCACATCAGTGTTAACCAACCTCCAGAGCTTTTCCATCTCGCAAAACTGAAACTTCACACCCATTCAACAACTCCCCATTTCCTCCTCCCCCCAGGCCCTGGCAACCACCATCTACTTTCAATCTCTATGCACTTGACTACTCTAGATAATTCATATAAGTGGAATCATATGCTAATTGTCTTTTTGTAAACAGTTTATTTCACTTAAGCATAATGTCCCCAGGGTTCAGCCATGTTGTAGTATGGTCAGAATTGCCTTTCTTTTTAAGGCTGAATAATATTACATTGTACATATTTATCATATTTTGTTTATCCATTCATCCACCAATAGACAATGGATATTTGGGCTGCTTCCATATTTTGAATAATGCTATTAACATGGGTGTTCAAATATCTCTATGATAAAGTCTGCTTTCAATTCATCTGGATATATACCCAGAAGTAGGATTGTTGGATCATATAGTAGTTCTATTTTTAATTTTGTGAAGAACTGTCATATTGTTTTCCATAGTAACTGCACTATTTTACATTCCCACCAACAATGCACAGGGTTCCAATTTCTCTGCACCCTTCCCAACATATGTTTTTTTTCTGTTTTGTTTAATAGCAGCCATCCAAATGGGTTTGAGGTAATCACTGCATCTTAAGGTCACCTCTCTTACCAACCATTCCTAATCCTCACCCTGGTAATAACTTATTCCTGTTCCGAACTCAATAGCCAGTTTTTCTTTACTTCTTCCACTTGCTACATTCTTACTGCTTCAGTTGTATATTCGTGTGTCTCCATTGCTGCTAAGTTGCTCGTGTCTTACTCATCTTTGGAACCCCAATTGTTTATAGCATAGTGCCTCATCCAAAACAGAGACTCAATAAATATTGATATCAAATGAATTAATCAATGACTGAATCAATAAAGTGATCATTTTTACAATACAAATGGAATATGTAAATACTGTTTTTAAAAGTACTGGTAAAAAAATTAACAGCAAAAGCTCATTTTCCCTAGATCTCGCAGAGATGTATGCTACCAGCAAAATGTCTTCCATCTATACTTTATCTTTGAGATGTCCCTGGAATACTGAAAATCCACTGCAGGCATAGAGCATAAAACCAGAAGGCCTCAAAAAAAGAAGAAAGGAAATTTCACAGGCCATATTTCCTTTCCATAAAGGAACTTTTTTATCCAACTTGGAAAATCATATATGTTAACACTGTCAGTTAACATTTTGGCCCAACCCTGCTCTATGAATGCTCCTAAACAGGAGGAGGAGTCATGAAAAATATAATCCAGATCAACCTAAAAGGCAAGTGAGATCTTCTCATTGTCACAAAGGCCTGTGGCACCTTGAAATATGTTCGGGTTTTCTGGAATATCCATTAGGCCAAGGCAATTTGGTACAACTGCCTCCAGACAGAAATCTGTGTCCCCAGTATGCAGACTAACTTGGCCTCATCCTCTGTAGTGGAAAGGAACAGAGTGGGAGGTGCCTGTGCCTGGACTCAGACCAAGCCACAAGGGTAGGCCAGGCACCGACCTGAGGTTAGAGCAGCCCTCAGGGATGAGCCTCATTAGAGGTCCCAGACTCATCTCTTCCAGCTTCCCTCTCCCCAGCCTAGACCAACCGCATCTGTCAAAGACATGGCACTTTGGCTTCATGCTTCTTTGGTAGGAAATACTTATACCATGTTTAGGGCAATCTTTCTTCCTCTCAGTCAGCCTTAGAGGCCCTTTGGCTTCTTATTTTCATAGAACCTAAATTACTCTCATTTTCATTATCTAAATGTCATCAGGTTCTGCTTCCCTTATCTCTTTATTCTAGGTGAAAATTTAACTAATTCTTTAGCCATTTTGCTAAAACATCTCTCTCTTTATAAAATTCTTTTTTTTAAGATTTTATTTATTTATTTTATTTATTTATTTATTTATTAGAGAGCGAACGAGAGAGAAACAGCATGAGAGGGGAGAGGGTCAGAGGGAGAAGCAGGCTCCCCGCTGAGCCTGATGCGGGACTGGATCCCAGGACTCCGGGATCATGACCTGAGCCGAAGGCAGTCGCTCAACCAACTGAGCCACCCAGGTGCCTGCCTCTTTATAAAATTCTTACCCTTTCTCACTGAATTGTCACCAAACCTCTATAGTTTCTCATCTTGGACACATTCTCTCAAGACTCAGATAAGAAGTTGACTAGTTTACCAAGTTAGACGTTCTTCAGCCTTACGGGTATGTTTAAACATTCTCTAAAAAGTAAGGCGGAAGCTTATGCGAAAAATAGAGGGATGTTTTATCAGTGACTGAACACACTGCAGCTCTGAGGCACACAAGTGCTTAGGAACAAGAAAAGAAAGGAATGATGAGAGATCAGACAAGAGAAAAGAAAGGCGGAAGCATGAGAGATCAGACAAGAGAAAACACCACTGCACCTATGGAAACTGGAAACTCAACTGACAAGATTTAGTTTCCTTTTCATTACAGCCAGTGACTACTAAATATTTCCCAATGAGTGCCCCACTGACATTACATATTCAATATGATGAAGAGAGAAGTCTGAAGGCATTCATCTTGGGTCCAGAAAGTGGACGCTCTTAGACCAAGTCCTAACAGGGCAAAACAAAGTGCATTTATCAAGAAGATTTTCATTAATCAAAGGAACAGTCTGAAGCTCAACATAATCAAATACTGTTGGTTTTCCAAACATAAACCATGGTACCAGCCAATCCAAAGGCATTATTCACCTGATGAATCAAGAATTTTTTTTTTTAAGATCTTATCCATTTATTTGAGAGAGAGAGAATGAGAGATAGAGAGCACGAGAGGGAAGAGGGTCAGAGGGAGAAGCAGACTCCCCGCTGAGCAGGGAGCCCGATGTGGGACTCGATCCCGGGACTCCAGGATCATGACCTGAGCCGAAGGCAGTCGCCCAACCAACTGAGCCACCCAGGTGCCCGAATCAAGAATTTTTTAAAGAATTTTTAAAGCCTTGGTTTCTAGAAGAAACATTTTTACGAAGCTAAGTGAAAAGAACAAACAGATGTCCACTCCCTAGAGATGTGGGGTAATTAAGTGTTAGTGTGATAACCTCATGAAATTCTAATCCCCAAATGAAATCCCCAAAGTTATATGCACCCAAAGTGCCTTACACTTTTTCTTGATGGCACTTACCACAGTTCCCCGTCCTATACTTGAGCGATTATTGACAAATATATGTCCCCCCTAACAAACAGTAAATTCTAGGAAGGCAGGGATCACATCTCAGCTCCCAATTTTAACTGATGCACATTTAGGTCCTTGATGAACATTTGCTAAATGTACCTCTTCCATCTAATCCATCACCAAATTACATCAGTTATTTCTTCAAAACACTATGCCTATCATCCTTTGCATTCCTTGTTTTCGTCATTCTTGCCTAAGACATAAAAAACCCTACATCTGAATTACTAAAAGTAGTCTCCTGCCTCTCACAAGTCTTCAAACTCAGCCTGCCTGCCATTGTCAAAAGAATGGTCACAAAATATAACTTTCATCTTTCAATAACTTTTCATTACATATATCTGAGGGTCATTACCGTTTGGGGGCATCAGGGACCTGTTTGATAATATAGGGAAGACTCTGAAACTGTCTTTTCTAGAGAACACATACAAACGAACTCTCAAACTTGTGCCTATTAATTCTGGGGGCATGATAAACCAGGAAAATAAAATTTTAAAAATTTATTTTTAAAATCATCGACATATAGAATTAAGCTCAAATTCTTGAATTCCCTGCTCCAACCAGTATTGGTCCCTCTATAGCTCCCTGAGCAAAATTTTATCAACTCCACCTGAGAAATTGCTCATAACTACATTCTCTGCAGTCTCTGCTTCCCATCAGCCATCACATCTCATCTCTCATAGAAAACGAAGCTTTAGTTCCCCCATCTTCCATAAGGCTTAGCCTAAGTATTCCAACTCACACTGGTTCAACTTTGAATTCCTACAGCACTTCAAGTCTTCACCACTTCTCTTGACACTGGATTATCATCTCTCTGGCAACTACTCTACTCCTGATTCCTTTGCAGTATTTTCTTCCTCTACCAGGCTCCTAAATGTCAGTGTTCCTCAGGGTTCTGCCCTCAGCCATCTGTCATCCTTAGCTGACATTTCCTTTGTGTCAATCTTAGCCACACGTGTGGCCACACTCAACTGCCATCCTATATCCCTCTCCTGGACTTCAGATGTAGATTCAAATCACCCACTTTGCAGCTCCTCTTGAATGACCCAAAGAAACCTGAAACTTAATGTGCACAAAACTAAACTCAGTATCTTTCCCAAGCAGCCTGCTTCTATTCCTGCACTCCCATTTTGGCCCTACAGCCCTAGGATCCAACCAAGGCATTCAGGCATGCTCTTCCCTCTGCCTGGCCCCTGAGTAACTCCTATTTACCTTGCAGTCACAGGTTGAACTTAATTTTCTCCAAGGAGCTCTGCTGACCTCCAGGAGCTAGATTACAGGCACCCTGGACTCTCCCCAGTGGAGTAGCCATCTTTTCACTCCCTGCAATACTATGATTTCTAATAAGAAATACGTATTTTGTCTTTGTCCCATTTCTTGCACAGAGCTTCCAAAACCCTTGGAATTTCCTAAGGGATAGGAGAGCAACAAAGGTGTCTCTTATATGTTAATGAGACGACTTTTAGACCCCACCTAAGAATGAGGGCTGGTTGCCAGGGAAAGCATCTAAAATAGAGAGTTGGAACTTTCAGTCCCCTGCCACCCCACCTCCCACCTCCAGGGGAGAGGGGCTGGAGGCTGAATCAATCACCACTGGCCAACAATTTAATCAATCACACTTATGTAATGAAGCCTCCATAAAAACCCAAAAGCACAGAGTTCTGAGAGCTTCTGGGTTGGTGAACATGTGAAGTTGCTGGGGAAGTGGTGTACCTGGAAGGGATATGGAAGCTTCACATGCTTTCCCCATGCCTTGCCCTGAGCATCTCTCCCACCTGGCTATTCCTGACTTACATCCCTTTATCTGGTGATCTAGTAAGTCAAATGTTTCTCTGAGTTCCGTGAGCAATTCTAGCAATTTAATCGAACCCAAAAAGTGGTTCATGAGAACCTCTGATTTATAGCTAGTTTATAGTTAACCAGAAGCACAGGTTAAAACCTGGGCTTGTGACTGGCATCTGAAGTAGGGGCAGTCTTGTAGGACTGAGCCCTTAAGCTATAGGGTCTGATGCTATCTCCAGGTAGATGGTGTCAGAATTTAGTTAACTGCTTGGTGGTATATTAAACACACACACAGAGACAAAGTCAGAGTCACACGCCCCTGTTTAAAACTCTTGGCAGCTTCCTACCGCATCAAGAATAAAATTCAAAAAAACCCAGCATGATCAATGTCCTGCCTGTCACTCCAACAGGGACTCCTCACACTCTCTCCCTCATCACCGAGTTCCAAGCACTGAATCGCAGCTGTCCCACAAACGCCAAGTACCTCCACGTCTTGGAGCCCTTCTCCCTGACTTGCTCCGAACTCCGTGCAGTTCCTCACCTGATCAAGTGCCATTTCTGACCTTGCTAAAGTAGTCTTTCTATGACTTCCACCCTCTTACACTAGTTTATTCCTTTATAACACATCACTACCTGACATCAAACCAAATTTTAATTTATTTTGTTATATATCTTCCCCACTGAAATGTAAGCTTCATTCCCCAGCACCTTGAAGAGAGCCTACTCTACAAATAATGGTTGAATCAGCCAGTGCATAAATAAATGTTGGTACTATGAACAAGCATTTTGTTATGTTCTGTTTAATTATCTATCTTACCCCATGCACCATAACGTCCACCACAGCAGGAACTGTGACCACCTTATTTATCAGGGTCAGCCAGCTCATGCTTAGCAGCCAGACACGCAGTAAAGTTATTAATAAGTATTTGCCATCTGAATGAATTACAGACATGGTGAAAGCCGTCCCAACTCCACGCCTGCACACTCCCATATCACAAACCCATCCTCCACACTACAACAGGAGTGACAGCTCTACCCTGCAGAATGGACCCCTATTGGAAATCTTTCATTTCTCCTCAACATCTACAGTAAGGCTTCTTAATCTTCTTCGGATGGTGGACCACAGGAAAATACCCTTATTTACAGAAACATAGATTTTGCTTATAATCTTAGGGTATTCGTTGGCCTCTGAAGTCCATGAATTGTCTCCCCAGAAGACTTCAGACTAAGAACTCCCAGACTACAGGAGAAATGCAGACTCCATAGCACAGCCATTGTGGCCTGGCCACTGTCCCAGCTCTAGGCTTATCCTTCTCTTTGATGGTTAATTTTATGTGTTGCCCTTCCCCGACCACGCTAGTCCATCTCTGGACCTTTTCCCACACTGTTTCCTATCTTGGCCAAAAGGCAAAATCTCCTGAGGGGAAAAATGCCCACTCAGATAGCAGCCACTGAATTTCTCAATAGAATCAGCATGTGCTCCTAGACTATCACATATATAACTACTCTGGAATGGTCATCATCATCATATGTATTCACTGTGAATCTCCAGGAAAGAGAGGTGACTATTACAGTCACCTATGCTTTCCAGTTTCCAGCAAAGTACAGACAAATAGTATGCACTTGACAGTTGATTAAGGAATGAGTAAAATTATATGTCCCATACTGTATGTCTTGCCTTCTCAACTAAGCTGTAAGATTTTTCAAAGTAGGTAAACTATATTTAAATTTTTTTATTATCACCAAAATACCTGGTATGGTACTTTGCACAAAGGATGTATCTAATAAATACTGAATAAGTTCATCAACAAAGAATTAAGAGCAACTCTGCAAGAGGCATAGTTGAATCTGTTGCAATAATACAATGATGTATCAAGATAATGAGAAGCCAATTATTGATGCGTGTGTGTGTATCAACATACATATCAATCTGATTGTGGGTTACTGTGTATTTCTCTCTGCTATATATATAAATATGAATGGGCATAAGTTAGTGGTGGTTTGTGCCTAGGACCAGAACTTACCTGTGGGTATTACCACACTCTCTGAAGGTTTGTGTTTGAATTTTAATATAATCTCTATTTATTTTCCATGGCAGTAAATAGACATTCTTAAAAAAAAAAAAAAAAAAGGTACAAGTTGATCTAAAATGGTAGAGTCTAGCAAGGATAAATCCTGAATCTCATTTTTAGAAAAGCTCAAGTTAACAGAGTTCTGGGCCAGGTTTGAGTAACCCATTAACGGATTTTCTGGGCAAGTTCTTTAAGCAATTTTAAAAACTTTCAGCAAGCTAAAAACTATTTTCTGGATGAGAAAAGTCAGTCCGAAGACTCTAGCTCCTTTACAATGCTCATCCGAAAACTTCATCTATCTCTTGCCTCATATTATCCACTTAATGAGTGTAATTTTTGTTTGTATTGACTGTGTGCCTTCTAATTGATTAACAGAGGCAGATAATATTCTTCCCTAAGAGATAGAAAAGAACACTCCTTCCAAAAAAATGACCAGTCATTGAAAGCAGCTCCTGCAAATGAGCTAGGGAGAGAATTTCAGCTGCTGGTTCAAAGTTCTGCCCAAAGTTCAAACCACACCCTGGATTTCTGGAAGACCAGCAAGACCCCTGGCCTAATAAGGTAAGGGGAGCTGGGAGAGTAGGCAAGTGAAGTGTCACAGGTCACTAATGACCTTGTGGCTGGCACTAGTGTCAAGTGCCTTATGTGTCACTGATCCACTTAACCCTCAAACTACCCCAAGTAGTACTATTATAAGTGCTCTTGTTTTAGAAATGAGGTGACCAAGGTACAGAGGGATAAGGAGCTCATCGAAGTCATAAAATCAAGCAACAGTGGAGTCAAGGTATCAGGCAGGCTGATCCCTGAGCCCCGACTCCCAAGAGAGAATGGAATCCTTGGGAACTCCCCCCAAAGGTAGCGAGAGCCACAGGCAGAGTATGTCACATGCTCTGGGAACAAAATCCTTACCTCAGATATCATCCCTAGTCTCATAAATAATAATCCCATTTGAATTTGCCCCCAATTATTTATTACCTGGCCAATAACAGTTTTTTAAGGGAAAACGCTAATCCAATTTCTAGTGCAAAGGTTGAGAACTCTGTTGAGTTCCATGGAAACAGAGTTTAATGGAGCTGACAACCATACAGGAGAATAGCTGGATGAAAGTTTGAATATTTCCTTAAGATAGGATTATAGGAAATATCTATTTTAACTCAACAACGAATGAAAAGTGATGGCGTTGTTAATGTTCGTATGTAAGAGTTCCGAAATTCTGCACAAAGAACATTAGCATTCACCCTTCAAAATGTAAGGCTCTCTATAAAATGTCAAGAGGTTTTCCCACTCACTTAAGAAAAATATCTTCACCCCAAAATACAAGCGAGTGTTGATTTTCCACACTAATGGGAAAAAAGAATCACCTGGCATGAAGTTCCTTAAAACCCCATTTAGTCAATATCTTTGTATCTGTGCTCGGTTACTAATGTGTAACCAAATGACCTGATTTGAGTTTCCTCACCTCTCCTTTCTCTATTCACACCAACCTGTTGCAAGTGCTAATGATCGGTGAGGCCAAGAAGCCCCAAGTGAGAAGATGCAAGAAACAAGGCATGTGGATGACACGAAGGAGGTAAGTCAAGAGAGGAGTTGTGGTTTGACACAACACCTTCTTAAAACAAGTCTGACTTCCAGCCTAATTTCCACACAAAATATGACATATATTAGGAGGATAATAATCTACTCGTATGCAGAAATACTAAGAAATTCATTCATTCATTCAACAGCCTGGCATAAGCATCTACTTGCTGCCAGGCAGGGAGTGTAGGAGGGCAAAGGACAGGAGAGGGGACAGGCAGGGGCAGCAAGACAGCGGGGAGAGGACCCTCTGCCCTTGGAAAGCAGACAACTCAAGGAGGAAGGCGTGCGCCCCTGGGAAATACAGGCCTGCTCTAACACTGGCCTCTGGTCGGCTTTTGAGTGTGATCCATAAACCACTCGTTTTATGACCCTATCCAAGAGATAGGAACAACATGTCATCACATAAAAAGCCCACACAAACATGTCCAGAAGGGCAAATGGAAATTTTTCCTTACAAAAGTTATTTGGGAATCTGTATGCCATTAAAGATCACATGGCGACAAACATAAACTTCGGGATAAAATAAGGGACTGTTGAAAAGAAAACCACAGGCCCAAAATGGCATCACTTAGGCTAAAGCCTCAGGTCAGTAAACCAGAGCTGGATCCCTAACCTAACGGCAGTTTCGACCTCCCCGGAAATGTAAGTCTTAAACTATCCATCAGGAATTTTCTGCAAAGCACCAGTTAGATAATCTGTCACCTGCGCCTTCCCCATCCCCCCAAAGGAAGATGAGGTCATCGGCAAAATAAGACCCCCTTTTATTCCCCCTAAGAGAAGACCTTGCCTGGAATAATCCTTTCTTTTCTTTTGCTACTAACGCTCTTGCCCCACCCTCCTTCCCATAAAAACCTTCCATTCTGTGCAGCTCCTCAGAGTGGCCCTGTCCTTGCTAGATGAGATACTCACTGATTCATGAATCATTTCATAAAGCTGATTAAATCTTCAAATTGACTTGGTTGAATTTTGTGGGTTTTTTTTTTAACAAGAGGCAAGGGACCCTAGGCTGGGTCAGGATGCCTGGGTTCTAGACAAAAGGCTGCCAAGACAGCTGCATGGGCTTAAGCAAGTCACCAAACCTCTCTGGTCTCAGCTGCTTCTCTGTAAGAGAAGAAACCCCAACTATGTTTTCTAAATTCCTTTCCAGCTCTGTGATTGGAGGACCATGATTCTGTCTCATGCCTCTGACCAATAATACATCTGTGGCCAGCTAGAATTTCTTCAATGGATCTCATGAATGCACAGCCCATGTTTCAAAACTCTTTCCCAAGAGCAATATAATGTGTGCAGATGAGATGGCGAGAGGCAGAGGCACTGCGTTTCAGTCTGCTCAGCACTGCCTCCTTTGTCCGTGACTGATTCTAGATGACAAACACCCATCCCATCACAGGGAGCTGTCAGTGAGGGCCAGCGTGTTTCTGACTGCTAACATGACCTGCCCTGCAAAAAAAAAAAGTCACTCCTCTAAAGGAGGCATGAGAAACAGGAGGGAAAATACTAGAGGGAAGGAACAAGAAATGGAGAGACGAAGGAAAGGGGGAAAGTACTTCCGTATATTTGACTTTCTCTTGGTTCACGGAACTCTACCAGCAATCCTTGAAGTGGGAATCCGAATAGAAGAAAATAGACCTGAGATATCAAAGACAAATTAAGCAGAATCCATCTACTGTGTCTCTCTGGCCAGGCTAGTACGCAAGGCTAGAAAGAGTTCCAAAGCAAATGATTCTGGGATAAGAGACAATTTGGATTTGGTTTAAAATGAAGAGAAGTTCTTTTGCACAGAATGACTTCATCAAATGTTTAAACATAATCAGTGACCAGAACTGCAACTCTTCTGAGTAGGGACCAACGGCTCTCTTAGATGTGGAAGTTAAAACTGAATCTTCGGGTTACTCTTCTTTGATTTTCCAATTCACCCAACAGGAAGCAAGCTCAAAGAGCAGCCCATTCTTTTGTGGATTTCTAAGAAGACACAGTAGATCTCTCTGTGATATAGCTGTGACCACAGCTGCAGATGGTGTCATTCAGAGACACGAGGAACACGTGGGACATGTAGCGAGCCACATGCCATATGGATCTCATGGCCAAAGAAGATTGGGTTGCTGTGCATGATTATGCCTTTTCGGGGACAGCGATTCCATAAGTTTCAGGAAGTTTGGGAGTTCTGATGTGCTATTATTATCTCTTTGACTAAGGTTAACATAAGCAAAGTGCTCTCTGGAATCCTCCTGAGTTCCCCCCCACACCCCCCAAGCATCTTTGCCACAAGCATTTTCACCACATAACTAATCGCCCATGAGGCAATTAGTTGTAAAAGATAAAATCACAAAAATCAGAAGAGTGAATTAAAAAGACTTTATTGCAAATTCAAAATATTTTATTATGCTCAAAATATATAGTGGAGATTTACGCCAACACTGTGCAAATAACTGATTTTATTTTGTGGATTGCATCTAAGCACCTGTCTTCAAAGTGGTTTAAAGAGTTTTTTTTTTCTTTGTTGCTTGTTGATTCGTCTCCTCATTGCACTTTTTCTTTTTTTGCTAAAATTTCCCCCTTCCTATAAGAGGCATCAGTTTCCCAATACAAGGATGCATATTTGTACAATTATTGCATTGTGAAAGCCTACACTGCTATTTATTCTTGATATATGTCACATGTTCATTGATAAGATATTCCAAAATTCTATGGGAAATGCGTGTTCAAAACTCTGGGGAGCGGAGCAAGATGGCGGAGGAGTAGGAGACCTGGATTTCGTCTGGTCTCAGGAATTCAGCTGAATAGGGATTAAATCATTCTGAACACCTACGAACTCAACAGGAGATCAAAGATAAGAAGAGTAACAACACTCTGAACAGAAAAGCGACCACTTTCTGGAAGGTAGGACGTGCGGAGAAGTGAATCCGAGGCGGTATTCGGGAGGATAGACGGCGGGGGAGGGGGCCTCCGTCGGCCGCTTCTGGCAAGTGCTAGAGCCGCGGAGCACAAAATTGGACCTTTTAGAAGTCGGCTCCGCGGAGGGACGTCGCTGCAGTGGCTAAGCGGGGGTGGAACCCTCGCGGGACAGTGCGGTCTCAGGACCCTCGGGGTCACAGAAAGTCCGGGGGTGCCTGAGTGCAGCAGAGCTCCCAGGTATTGGAGCAGGGAAGCCGGCTGCAGAGACGGAGCCGAGGCGCGGGCTCTCAGCTCGGGGTGGCCATAAACTGTGATCCGCGGCCCAGTCGGGGCACGGCTCCTCCAGCAGGGACCCAACAAGCGGCAGAGCCGGGGAGACTCCCCTTCCTCCCCCGGGAGGAGCGGCGCGGGAGCGCACCGCAGGGATCTGCTGGGTTTGGAGACTCCACACGGGGTCGGGCACCAGAGATAGAACCGCTCGGTCACAGGCCGGGTGAGCATGGAGTGCGGCCGTAGACCGGGGAGACCAGAGTGATTGCTTTTCTCTGGGGGCGCACTGAGGAGCGGGGCCCCGAGTTCTCAGCTCCTCCGAGTGGAGATTGGGAGGCCACCATTTTCACCCTGGTCCTCCAAAGCTGTACCAGAGCTTGCAGGGAACAAAAGCTCCTGAGAGCAAACCCGAGCAGCTTGCTTATCCCTGACCAACAAGGGCGGGGCAATTCCGCCTCCAGCAAAGACATTTGGGAACCACGGCAACAGGCCCCTCCCCCAGAACATCAGCACAAACAGCCAGCCAGCCAAGACCAAGTTTACCGATCAAGGAGAACGGGAGAACTCCAGCGCTAGGGGAATACTGCACATAGAATTCATGGCTTTTTTACCATAATTCATTAGTTTTTCAAAGTTAATTTTTTTAACTGTTTTTTTTGAATTTTTCTTTTTCCCTTGTTCAAACAACATCTTCTCAATCCCTTTTTTTAAAAAAACATTTTTTATTTTTCATTTTTAGAGTCCTACTTTTATCCCTTCATAGTAGTTACCCTTATTTTTGGCATATATATATAAGTTGTCCTCTCTTTAAAATTTTGAGATACAATTTCCTCTAACAAATCAAAATATACCCTAAATCACTAGTGTATGGCTTTGTTCTACTCTCCTGCCTGATCACATTCTCTCCCTTTTTTTTTTCTTTTTTTCTTTTTTATTTTTCTTTTTAAATCTTCTTCTTTCTTTTTAAAAACAACTTCTTATCTTATCAATCCCTTTTATAAAATCTTTTATAATTTTCATCTTTACAGTCATCTGCCATCCCTTCATTGTATCAACCCTTATTTTGTACATATATAAGTCTATCTTCCTTTAAAATTTTAGCAGGCACTTTCTTCTAACAGACCAAAATATGACCAAAAGCTAGTGTGTGGCACTGATCTATGCACTAGCCTGATCATATTTGATCATATTCTGTTTGGTTTTTTTTGTTTTGTTCTGTTTTTGTTTGCTTTTATCTTTTTCTTTTTCCTTTTTTTTTTCTCTTCTTTCTTTCCCTTTCTTGTCCCCTGGTTTCAGGTCTTTTCTGATTTGTATAGAGGATATTTGCTGAAGACGATGTTAACCTGTTAGCATTCTATTCTCTCATTCATCTGTTCTCCTCTGGACAAAATGACAAGACGAAAAAAATCACCTCAGCAAAAAGAACAAGAGGTAGTACCATCTGCCAGGGACCTACTCAATACGGACATTAGTATGATGTCGGACCTAGAGTTCAGAATCATGACTTTAAAGATACCAGCTGGGCTTGAAAAAAGCGTGGAAGTTATTAGAGAAACCCTTTCTGGAGAAATAAAAGAACTAAAATCTAACTAAGTCGAAATCAAAAAGGCTATTAATGAGGTGCAATCAAAAATGGGGGCACTAACTGCTAGGATAAATGAGGCAGAAGACAGAATCAGCGATATAAAAGACCAAATGATGGAAAATAAAGAGGCTGAGAAAACGAGAGATAAACAACTACAGGATCACGAGGGCAGAATTCGAGAGATAAGCGACACGATAAGACGAAACAACATTAGAATAATTGGGATCCCAGAAGAAGAAGAAAGAGAGGGGCAGAAGGTATATTGGAGCAAATAATAGCAGAGAACTTCCCTAATATGGGGAAGGAAACTGGCATCAAAATCCAGGAGGCACAGAGAACCCCTCTCAAAATCAATAAAAATAGGCCAACACCCCAACATCTAATAGTAAAACTTACGAGTCTCAGAGACAAAGAGAAAATCCTGAAAGCAGCTCAGGAGAAGAGATATGTAACCTACAATGGTAGAAACATTAGACTGGCAAAAGACCTATCCACAGAGACGTGGCAGGCCAGAAAGGACTGGCATGAGATCTTCAGAGCACTAAACAAGAAAAATATGCAGCCAAGAATACTACGTCCAGTTAGGCTATCATTGAAAATAGAAGGAGAGATAAAAAGCTTCCAGGACAAACAAAAACTAAAGGAATTTGCAAACACAAAACCAGCCCTACAAAAATTATTGAAAGAGGTCCTCTAAGCAAAGAGAGAGCCTAAAAGCAGCATAGATCAGAAAGGAACACAGACAATATACAGTAACAGTCACCTTACAGGCAATACAATGGCACTAAATTCATACCTTTCAATAGTTACCCTGAATGTAAATAGGCTCAATGCCCCAATCAAAAGACACAGGCTATCAGATTGGATTAAAAAACAAGACCCATCGATATGCTGTCTGCAAGAGACCCATTTTAGACCCAAAGACACCCCCAGATTGAAAGTGAGGGGGTGGAAAACCATTTACCATGCTAATGGACACCAAAAGAAAGCTGGGGTGGCAATCCTTATATCAGACAAATTAGATTTTAAAACAAAGACTGTAATAAGAGATGAGGAAGGACACTATATCCTACTTAAAGGGTCTATCCAACAAGAAGATCTAACAATTGTAAATATCTATGCCCCTAACATGGGAGCAGCCAATTATATAAGGCAATTAATAACAAAAGCAAAGAAACACATTGACAACAATACAATCATAGTGGGGGACTTTAACACCCCCCTAACTGAAATGGACAGATCATCTAAGCAAAAGATCAACAAGGAAATAAAGACTTTAAATGAAACACTGGACCAAGTGGACCTCACAGACATATTCAGAACATTCCATCCCAAAGCAACAGAATACACATTCTTCTCTAGTGCCCATGGAACGTTCTCCAGAATTGATCACATCCTAGGTCACAAAACAGGTCTCAACCGGTACCAAAAGACTGGGATCACTCCCTGCATATTTTCAGACCACAACGCTTTGAAACTAGAACTCAATCACAAGAGGAAAGTCGGAAAGGACTCAAATACATGGAGGCTAAAGAGCGTCCTACTAAAGAATGAATGGGTCAACCAAGAAATTAAGGAAGAATTAAAAAAATTCATGGAAACCAATGAAAATGAAAACACAACTGTTCAAAGTCTTTGGGATACAGCAGAGGCAGTCCTGAGAGGAAAGTATATAGCAATACAAGCCTTTCTCAAGAAACAAGAAAGGTCTCCAATACACAACCTAACCCTATACCTAAAGGAGCTGGAGAAAGAACAGCAAACAAAGCCTAAATCCAGCAGGAGAAGAGAAATAATAAAGATCAGAGCAGAAATCAATGAAACAGAAACCAAAAGAACAGTAGAACAGATCCACGAAACTAGGAGCTGGTTCTTTGAAAGAATGAACAAGATTGCTAAACCCCTGGCCAGACTTATCAAAAAGAAAAGAGAAAGGACCCAAATCAACAAAATCATGAATGAAAGAGGAGAGATCACAACCAACACCAAAGAAATACAAACAATTATAAGAACATATTATGAGCAACTCTATGCCAGCAAATTAGATAACCTGGAAGAAATGGGTGCATTCCTAGAGATGTATCAACTACCAAAACTGAACCAGGAAGAAATAGAAAACCTGAACAGACCTATAACCACTAAGGAAATTGAAGCAGTCATCAAAAATCTCCCAACAAACAAAAGCCCAGGGCCAGAGGGCTTCCCAGGGGAATTCTATCAGACATTTAAAGAAGAATTAATACCTATTCTCCTGAAACTATTCCAAAAAATAGAAATGGAAGGAAAACTTCCAAACTCATTTTATGAGGCCACCATTACCTTGATCCCAAAACCAGACAAAGACCCCATCAAAAAGGAGAATTACAGACCAATATCCTTGATGAACATGGATGCAAAAATTCTCACCAAAATACTAGCCAATAGGATCCAATGGTACCTTAAAAGGATTCTTCACCATGACCAAGTGGGATTTATCCCTGGGCTGCAAGGCTGGTTCAACATCCGCAAATCAATCAACGTGATACAATACATTAACAAAAGAAAGAACAAGAATCATATGGTTCTCTCTACAGATGCAGAAAAAGCATTTGACAAAGTACAGCATCCTTTCTTGATCAAAACTCTTCAGAGTATAGGGATAGAGGGTACATACCTCAATATCGTAAAAGCCATCTATGAGAAAGCTACAGCGAATATCATTCTCAATGGGGAAAAGCTGAGAGCTTTTCCCCTAAGGTCAGGAACGCGGCAGGGATGTCCACTCTCACCACTGCTATTCAACATAGTATTAGAAGTCCTAGCCACAGCAATCAGACAACAAAAAGAAATCCAAGGCATCCAAATCGGCAAAGAGGAAGTCAAACTCTCACTCTTTGCAGATGATTTGATACTGTATGTGGAAAACCCAAAAGACTCCACCCTAAAACTGCTAGAACTCATACAGGAATTCAGTCAAGTAGCAGGATATAAAATCAATGCACAGAAATCAGTGGCATTCCTATACACCAACAGCAAGACAGAAGAGAGACAAATCAAGGAGTCGATCCCATTTACAATTGCACCCAAAACCATAAGATACCTAGGAATAAATTTAACCAAAGAGGCAAAGGATCTGTACTCAGAAAACTATAAAATACTCAGGAAAGCAATTGAAGAAGACACAAAGAAATGGAAAAACGTTCCATGCTCATGGATTGGAAGAACAAACATTGTGAAGATGTCAGTGCTACCTAGAGCAATCTACACATTCAATGCAATCCCCATCAAAATACCATCCACTTTTTTCAAAGAAATGGAACAAATAATCCTAAAATTTGTATGGAACCAGAAGAGACCCCGAATAGCCAGAGGAATGTTGAAAAAGAAAAGCAAAGCTGGCGGCATCACAATTCCGGACTTCCAGCTCTATTACAAAGCTGTCATCATCAAGACAGTATGGTACTGGCACAAAAACAGACACATCGATCAATGGAACAGAATAGAGAGCCCAGAAATGGACCCCCAACTCTATGGTCAACTCATCTTTGACAAAGCAGGAAAGAATGTCCAATGGAAAAAAGACAGTCTCTTCAACAAATGGTGTTGGGAAAATTGGACAGCCACATGCAGAAGAATGAAACTGGTGTAAGGAAATGTCCTTACCCCACACACAAAAATAGACTCCAGATGGTTGAAAGACCTAAACATGAGACAGGAGTCCATCAAAATCCTAAAGGAGAACACAGGCAGGAACCTCTTTGACCTCAGCCACAGCAACTTCTTCCTAGAAACATCGCCAAAGGCACGGGAAGCCAGGGCAAAAATGAACTATTGGGATTTCATCAAGATAAAAAGCTTTTGCACAGCAAAAGAAACAGTCCACAAAACCCAAAGACAACTGACAGAATGGGAGAAGATATTTGCAAATGACATACCAGATAAAGGGCTAGTATCCAAAATCTATAAAGAACTTATCAAACTCAACACCCAAAGAACAAATAATCCAATCAAGAAATGGGCAGAAGGCATGAACAGACATTTTTCCAAAGAAGACATCCAAATGGCCAACAGACACATGAAAAAATGCTCACCATCGCTCAGCATCAGGGAAATCCAAATCAAAACCTCAATGAGATACCATCTCACACCAGTCAGAATGGCTAAAATTAACAAGTCAGGAAACGACAGATGTTGGTGGGGATGTGGAGAAAGGGGAACCCTCCTACATTGTTGGTGGGAATGCAAGCTGGTGCAACCACTCTGGAAAACAGTATGGAGTTTCCTCAAACAGTTGAAAATAGAGCTACCATACGATCCAGCAATTGCACTACCGGGTATTTACCACAAAGATACAAATGTAGGGATCCAAAAGGGTACGTGCACCCCAATGTTTATAGCAGCAATGTCCACAATAGCCAAACTGTGGAAAGAGCCAAGATGTCCATCGACAGATGAATGGATAAAGAAGAAGTGGTATATATACACAATGGAATATTATGCAGCCATCAAAAGGAATGAGATCTTGCCATTTGCAACGACGTGGGTGGAACTGGAGAGTGTCATGCTGAGCGAAATAAGTCAATCAGAGAAAGACATGTATCATATGACCTCACTGATATGAGGAATTCTTAATCTCAGGAAACAAACTGAGGGTTGCTGGAGTGGTGGGGGGTGGGAGGGATTGGGTGGCTGGGTGATGGACATTGGGGAGGGTATGTGCTATGGTGAGCACTGTGAATTGTACAAGACTGATGAATCAAGGATCTGTACTTCTGAAACAAATAATGCAATATATGTTAAGAAAAAAAAAAGAAGAAGAAGATAGCAGGAGGGGAAGAATGAAGGGGAGTAAGTCGGAGGAGGAGACGAACCATGAGAGACGATGGACTCTGAAAAACAAACTGAGGGTTCTAGAGGGGAGGGGGGTGGGGGGATGGGTTAGCCTGGTGATGGGTATTAAAGAGGGCACGTTCTGCGTGGAGCACTGGGTGTTATGCGCAAACAATGAATCATGGAACACTGCATCAAAAACTAATGATGTAATGTATGGTGATTAACATAACAATAAAAATTTATTTAAAAAAATAAAATTAAATTAAATAGTAAGCTGATATATTTAAACAAAATTTATCTAAAGTTGAGCCAGAGAATAACCAAAGGTGGAAGATGCTTGCTTTTTTTAAGTCCTCATGTGGCATTTATACTCTCCAATAATAATAAATGATTTACTATTTGCTAATTAAAAAAAGAAAACTCTGTACCACTATATAGACTATTATGAGGGTTAAGATTTATATAATAAAAAATGGGAGCACTGGGGCGCCTGGGTGGCTCAGTTGGTTAAGCATCTGCCTTGGGCTCAGGTTACGATCCTGGAGTCCTGGGATTGAAACCCACCCACGTTGGGCTTCCTGCCCAGCAGGGAGTCTGCTTCTCCCTCTCCTTCTGCCTCTTCACCCACCCCCCTCTCTCTCTCAAATAAATAAATAAAATCTTTAAACAAAAATGGGAGCACTGTGTCAAAAGAGAAAGGAAACCAAACTGTCAAACAAACCCAACTGTCAATCCATTTTTTTTTTTATCCTTTATGGCAAAATTACTTTACAACCAATTATGCCCTAAAAATGTTTGCAGCAAAAATGCTGGCAGCAAAGATGCTTACAGTCAAAGTACCTAGAACCCTCTGGAACACCTCAGCCTCTTTCTCCTGACTCATCTCCTGCTGCTCCTTTGCCCATCTTCCGGCAACCAATTATGTGCCAGTTACTCCCCAACCTGCCATACCTTTGCTCGCCTCAGGCCGTTGCTCATATTGTTTCCTGCCAAGAATACCCTTGCCCAGCCCTGTGAGCCTAGAGAAATCCTAAGAGCAGTCAGACTCAGCTTCTCCACTCTGCTACCTCTATACAGTGTGCCCACATCTTTTCAACCCTCTTCACCCTGCATTGCAATAAATGGTTACACAGGTTGTCTGCCTGTTAGACTGCGGAATCCTTGTGAGCAACATCTAATATATAGGAGGCAGCCAAAAAAATCTTTCGAATGTATTTAAATTGAATTCAGGGGCGCCTGGGTGGTTCAGTCAGTTAAGCGTCTGCCTTTGGCTTGGGTCATAATCCTGGGGCCCTGGGATCAAGCCCCAAGTGGGGCTCCTTGCTCAGCAGGGAATCTGCTTCTCCCTCTCCCTCTGCTGCTCCCCCCGCTTATGCACGTGCACGCGCGCTCTCTCTGTCAAATAAATAAATAAAATCTCTAAAAAATAAAGTAAATAAATAAACTGAATTCAATTAAGTGAATTATATGGAACTGTGTCATGATATCCTTAAAATAACTAGAAATACCTTAAGAGGTTAATAAATCAGCCCTGATATGTGTTCAACTGCCTACCCAAACTTCTCATAGACAAGAAGAGATAATAAAGCAAAGGAAATTTCAAGTTTGGCTAAGTCACTTCCAGTTTGCCAGAATTTTCTAAACTGCTATCTAAGGGATTTTAGAAAAAGTTACTCAATAATGTAAGTCACTCTGTGCCACTTTTCCCCCTTTGAAAATAGTAATAACAATATTTTCTGTAGCTGAAGAATTGATGACACTAGATAATGTTTCTGAAAAAAATAAATATATAAAGATCCTGAGTCCAGATGCTGATGTGAATCTTTATATATTTTTTAAGATTTTTATTTATTTGACAGAGACACAGCGAGAGAGGGAACACAAGCAGGGGGAGTGGGAGAGGGAGAAGCAGGCTTCCTGCAGAGCAGGGAGCCCGATGTGGGGCTCGATCCCAGGACACTGGGACCATGACCTGAGCCGAAGGCAGACGCCCAATGACTGAGCCACCCAGGCGCCCTGATGTGAATCTTTAAAACCTATTTTAAATAACTATGTAATCCTTTTTTTTAACTATGCAATCCTTGACTCCTCTTTCACATGCTACATGAAAACTATCAGAAAATCCCATCTGCTCCACCTTCAAAGTACCTAGCAATTTAAATTCTTGACATTTAAAGAAATAATGTTAATTTTAAACAAGTAATTAGTGTGGTTGTGTTTTTTTTTTAAAAAGTCATCATCCTTTAGAAATGCATACAGAAATATTTACAAGTGAAATATAATTGAGAAAGCTAGGTATTGAACACATGAAGAGTCATATTATTCCATTTCTGTGAAAAGGTTTGGAAACTTTCACAATAAAAATTCAGAAGGTATTCCTCTTTTCAAACCCTCTACTGGATCTCCAGCTCATTCAGAGTAAAAGCCAGAGTGCGGACAATGGCCTACAGAGGCCTTACACACTCCAACCCCCAGCCTCCTCTCTATTCACCTCCAACCTCTTAACTCCAGTCTTCCTGTCCTCTCTGTTTAATACACACCAGGTATGCTCCTGCCTCAGGGCATTTTCACTGCTGTGACCTCAGGCTGAAATGCTTTTCACTGGGATATCCTCATGGTACCACTCCCTTCCTTATTTCAAATCGTTGCTTAAATCTCACCTTCACAACGGAACCTCTGCTGATTTGCCTGATGTGGTCACTCGTCTACTCACTGTGCCTAGAACAGTGCCTGACATACAGTAGATGGTCAATAAATATTTGTCGAATGAACCAACGAACGAATGAATGAACGAATAAACTGGGTCTACAGCCATCCTGCGCCCTCCGGAACATCATGACATCCTTGAAGACCGAAACCAGGGATGACAGACAGGTCAACAAAGGCCTGCCCTGTTGCCTCACCGCCACAGTGGCCCGCGTGCAACGTTGGAAGCACTGACCTCCCACACACGCAGCTGAGGAAGGGAGGCCTGGGGTTCTGGGGTCACGGCAACTCTCTAGAACGGACATGCGCACAAATTCTGCTCAAGATGGAGCAGAATTTATTTTTAAAGGGCTTGGTTCATGTGTATAATCAAAACATGCTGTACATTAGAGGTATATTATTTGAGAGAAATTTTCCGGTGATTTCTGAAATGATCTGATCTTGGAAATGGAATGAATAAACGCTGTGAAATGGGGAGGGTGGGGGGCAAACAGCTCCACTGTTACTCCCTGGGACAACGTCAAGGTCTCAGGCTTCCCAGCACAGGGTTGGCCTGATGTTGCTCAGCGTCTGTAGTTTCTTCTCACCTCTGGACAGCAGCTTCCAGTGCTTCCTCCAGTTTCTAGACAGTATCCTCTGGTGGTTTTGTCTAGACAGCAAAGTCAGAAGCAACCTGAAACCTCTGGGAATAAGGACTCCGATTTCCAGTCTCTATCCCACTTTACTGCATCCTCATCTAAGACTTGGCCTTGGTCAGAGGGGAATCAACATTATGTATCTTTATTACCCTTAGAAGTGATATTTATAACTTTTTATATTTAGCTCTGAAATACTTTTCCTGACTCTTCAGCTATAGTTCTGCTAGGTATAAGCATGCTATGAAGCCAAAAGCAAAAAAATCGAACAGACCAACCTTTGATTCACTGCCTTTCCATCCCCAGTTCTCTGCTCAAACCTGGCTCACATCCAGTTGGGACAAAATCACTCAGCTGTTAGCCAGTGGCCTCGGCTGCCACCAGCTAAAGCAACAAGTTTCTTAAGCAGCTGAGAACCCTAGAGAAAAACCCATCCAGCCTGCTCCAACTCTTACCTCCCAGCTATGTCTTGGAGTATGACTCTGGGAGTTCTTCAAAGTCCCTGGGTTGGGAGGAAGTAAAAGGAAATATTTCCAGAGAGCTGGGAATTCTCACTCACACTCCATTCCCTGTGGTCTCACTCATAAGCCTTTAGAGACTTTCCCCCCAGAAAATTACACACATACGGTTATCAGACGTATAGTCAGAAGATTATTGGAGCATTTCCTTTTCCCACTGACTCCAGCAAATCTCCTTTTTCACCCCATAGCCTTGATTTTTTTTTTTTTTTTGCAATCCCCCTTGAATCCATGCATTGGAGATCCCCCATGCCACATACCATCCCCACAAGCCCCCACGTAGCTCGCTAGTCTTCCAAGCCACCATGGCCAAGCTCAAGTTCTCTGCTATCAACTCGGCCACCCCCAAACCAAAGAGGTGGAGGAGGAGAAATGTAGATCTGCTTAACATGTTATCTAGAGAGGAGTCCTGCTTTTTCTTCTAAATCTTTCACACTCTAGAAAGCACGTCAGAGAATTATTTTTCTAAACTACTATTTTCTGAAATCTGATAACGCTACAAAAATACAAGAGAATGCCCCCCACCAGCAAGACAACCAAGTGTCGTCTCTATAGCACTCACCATGTTTCTCACTCAACAAAAGTTACCTAACTAGTAGCTCTTTTAACCCGATCCTACTTCTCAATTTTCTCCTCATGCAGAATTGTAATTTTGTAATATTACATTGTAATATCTGCCCTTGTCTTTTGTCTGTCTTTCCAGGTAACAGAATGAACAGACATATCATTCTGTGTTTACTCTAAACCTACGTCCTTAATTACAATGAATGACAGGGACAAAAGTAAGTGTGTGAGTTCTATCCTGGCCTGCCTCGTTTCCTGATAGGAAAAGACAGGCAGACATCTGTGTACTTGCTAGAAGGGGCAGCCATAAAAAAATTAAATAAATAAACTTCAGGCTTCAAAAATGAAACACAGTAAACAGTGAGGCAACATGGCTAGTCCTGCCAGATTTAACCAATAAAAATGCAAGACACCCCAGTTAAATTGAATTTCAGATAAATAACAAAGAATTTTTTAGGGCAATATTGCACAGGACATAGTTACACTCAAAATTTTTTGTTATTTATCTGAAACTGAAAGTTACCTGGGCATCCTATAATTCAGTTGGCAATGCCATATATGATGCTTTTAAGAGATGACAACAGAGATACACAAATCCGGCAGCAATTACAGAGTTGAGTTCAGGACAGTGGGGACCATTAATCATAACGGGATTCACCGTGCTTTTCTCGTCAAGAGACACAAGTCTGTTTTGGACAAAATTAGGCAATTTGTAGGTGCATTATGTCTTGGGCCAACGGGATATCACATGAAATTAATGTTCACCCATTTACTAAAATTACCTAGGAGGTTAAAAGACTAATGTACCTTCTGACTCACACAGCTTAGGTCATTCACAGTCAAGTACTATCTAGCAAAGCACCGTGAGGCATGTGGCTTTAATTGATCTTTCTCACTTTCTGTCCCCCTGCTGCCTCTCTTTCCTGTAGATCCAATTAGAAAGTTTGGGCCTAGACTCTGAGAAGATTAAAATGATCATCTTCCAAGGAGCAATTCTGACTTAGAAAAAGCCACCACTGAGCTAATCATCCTCCCTGGGTACAACATCCCTTGTCCGCAAGGAGCCCCAGCGCCCAGAATGCAGGGCAACCGCCTCTCACAATATCACTGCCCTAATTTTGTTTTCAACTTTGTAGTGAAAATCATTTTGCTGAGAGCATATTGATAGCACTTTCACAACCAGAAGTAAATACATTTTGGTCTACGATTCCTCACAAAACAGAAAAGAAGGTAGCTTCTCGAATTATTTTCCTTGCATACATATAAACACCATAAAGTGTTAATAAAAGCAGATTTAATTTCTACATGATTCTCTTTACAGTGTTGTGAATTACAAGATTAGTACTTCCTTTATATATATTTTCACTGGCAATTCGAACAGCTAAAGAGCTGTTAAAATTCATTAAGAGTTCCATGACACTGAAAGAGTTAAAAGTGAAAAAAAAAATTATAGGTTTGTGTAATTATAAATCCTATCCTGATCAAGATAAATTTCTACAGAATAAATGGTGTCACATGATCTTGGATCAGTACAGTTATAACCCATCAGCCACGCGTGCCCTTCTGTAACACATTTATCAGTAACAAGAATTATACTTAGGACATATGGTTCCACCAATTGCCATTCTTATTAAACTTACATTTCATTTCCTGGAACAATATTAAACTACAAGGGGAAAAATTTAATAGTAAACAGTATATAACCAACGTTGGGTTCACTAATTAGCTTCAAAGAAGACACATGTTTTTCAATGTTGGGACCATGTTTAAAAAAAAAATCTATTGTAACCTGGCTGCTGGGTCAAGCAAAGATTGAATTTTTTTTTTAATTTCACCAATACTAAGATGAAATATCTATTATGAAATAAATCAAGTTCCATTTTCACATTGGTAATCGTGAAACAAAAATAGCACCCAACCAACTTAGAAATCTGAAAGGAATCGGTGTAAGTCTCCACAGAAATCTACTAATTCCTAACCTTAAAGCCCTGGACACAGGAAGAAGAAAAACAAGAAAAGAAATCTTCAGTCACAAAATAAATAAGATATAGTTATTAGAACTGAAAGAGAATGATCAAAATGTAAGTACAGGAAATACGTTTCCACTAGAGTCTTAAAACCGAAGTGGCCAACCAAGGTTACAAATTCTCACTCGGACCATACGCCAGTTAAACAGATGGATGGCCTGATGTTCACTTCCACCATCATTACTGTTCCGCAATCGCAGCATCAGGCATTCCTTCATCCCACTCGGCTTGGGCTTCCACTTTCTATGCTAGCACCATGACAGTGAGGACAGCATGGCCTCTATGTCCTCAGTGAACAGGGGTTGGTCATACCTCCATGTGTTAAGGATGAAGTCACGGCTGGAGGCGACATGTGTTCTTGTCCTGCTGTGCTCACGCTAGCTGACATATATTGGGGAAGCCACTTCACCTCTCTAGATTTTAATCACTTTGCTTGGAAAATAAAGTGGTAGGAATACATCGTGCTTATGGCCCTGCCTGGGTTTCAAATACTGATTTCATGATTTTTTTTTCTGTGTAAAGAGAGGGTTGGACTAAATGAGCACCATAATTCTGTCCAGATTTAAAACCATTGGGTAGGTTTCACATACAGAGAAAAAAGCATTAGGTTGCTATCAGGAATTCTTTGTAGGATTTTGTTCAATGGCGCCTTCTGATGTTAGAAGGGAAAACCATCTCCCTACTTAATGAGAAAAAAATGTTGGAAAGTGCTTTTAGCAAGCATCACAAAAATAGCTATTTCCCATAAAACTAAAAGAAGCAGTCTGGCGACATAATCTAAGATTAAAGCATTGTCACAACTAACTATAAAAGTATTACAAGGAATTAACAAACCAACTGCCAAGTAAATCGATCACTGATAGTAGACATCCGGTCAATTTTTCTGCATGCTATAGTGGGTAAAACTTGAGCTCCAGAGTCCAACTTGTAATACGGAATCCCTAATCCTCCATTACTGAATTATTACCGGCTGTGTGATCGTGGGCAAGCCACCTGCCCTCTCTCACTCTTAGTTTCTTTATCCGAGAGATTAGAGAAATATCAGTACCAGTCTCTTATGGTTGGTATAAGGATGCAACAAGATCTTCCACCTAAGGCTTTCAGCAAGGTCTGGTGCTCTATGCTCAAAAAATGCTAGCAATTGGCAATATTAAAGTCATTTCTCTGATTCTTAACAACCACCCTCATTTGCTTAATTCAACAGTTTGGCTCTATAAATTATCGAGCAGTTATTCTGTGGAAAGAACTGTCCTAGAAATGTAGGGAGTATCAGGGAACAAGACCCGGCTTCGCTTCACAGCCTCCCCTGCCCTTCTTTGCCTGCCTAAATCCTCTGTCCATTAAACCCTTTGGACCTCTGCATTCATAGATGGGGGCCCTCCATCAAGTTTTCCTAGTAGTCTCTTCTCTGTGACAATTCTTATTCCATTGTTTTTTAATTGTCTCTACATTTATCATCCTCATTAGTTTATCAGCAACTTGACCACAGATAAGACGTCTGATCGCTACAGCTACCATAGAAGTCAGTACATGATCAACATTTAATAAAACTTGTTGAGTGAATGAATATATCCATTAATAAATAATTCCATTAAATTACTCTAAACTATAAAATTAATAAAATTCATAGACAAGTTTACCTGCAACCATCATGAAAGGCATTGTATGGTGATTTCCATAATGGAAGTACCCAGAAAAGGTGCCATGTGTTCGCTATGAACATTTGAGAGTATGCTAGGTGGAAAACCCAGCTGGTCGAGGTTGACATTTGAGCTGAACCTTGACTTCTGGCCTAACAGAGATGGGACAAGAAGAAAGAAAGGTTCACATTAGAGATGGAAATGAGTGTGAAGAAGTGGGAAAGTGCCATTTAAATACGGCTTTGAACAGGAGCTTCATGGATGAGAGGAGGAGATTAGTCTGAATCAAATTACAAGGGCTTTGAATGCCACACAATGGAATATGCATGTGTTCTGTGACTAGTGAGAAACCTCTGAAGGGTTTTAAGCAGAGGAAAGATCAAATCAAGTATACACTTTGGGAAGCAAATTGAAAAATCAGAGTTTGAAAGCTTGAAAACTGAAAAGCCAGTCGGAAACTATTGCAGCAATAACAGAAAGCTGGCCATATGTACAGAACCAGAGAGAATGCTGTGAGAGACATTTGAGAAGAAAATTCTTGTCTGTGTGTCTTAAGATGTTATAAATGACCGATACTGCATTTCCACGAACTATAGCTGTTCAATATAAAAACACTAGAACCTGTGAACACTTCTCCAGGTTACCTGATAACTTTGCTAGCCATTTCTCAACGTCAAAAGCAGACTTCTTAGAACAGGGTTGGACTTGTTATAGAAAAGCAACTTTGGGAGGGGTGGTGGCGCACCTGGCTGGCTCAGTGGGTAGAGTGTGTGACTCTTAATCTCCAGGTTATGAGTTCTAGCCCCATGTTGGGTGTAGAGATTACTTAAAAATACAATCTTTTTTTAAAAAAGGAAAGAAAAGAAAAGCAACTTTGGTTTCATCAGTCACAACTGTTGAGCATTAGAAACAAAGAAAAAGAACCAGAAAGCCCATCACCATTGGAGTGATAGTCCCTCAATGTGTGGGGCCTAGAACTTATACCGCAAGCCCTGTGGGCACTTGAGGAGACCCATGTTCACTTCTGAGCCAAGGAGTTGCATTTATCCGTGTTCTGAGATTTCAAGAACATGTTTCCAGCTGATGACTCTGGGCAGTCTCGTGAAGAAATGAGCAGCCATGAGAACTGAACAATGTGTAAAAAGCCTCACCAAATGGAGCCCTGGGCATACATGCCCATTTCCTTTACTGATAAAGGAGTCTTCTAAAATGCAAAATGTGGGGGGAAGGGAGGCCTGGGGGGGTGGAGAGCATTCAAAATAGCACACAGTCTCTTTGCTGAAAAAAATTCTGTAAATAGGGCGCCTGGGTGGCTCAGTCATTAAGCCTCTGCCTTCGGCTCAGGTCATGATCCCAGGGTCCTGGGATCGAGCCCCACATCGGGCTCCCTGCTCAGCGGGAAGCCTGCTTCTCCCTCTCCCACTCCCCCTGCTTGTGTTCACTCTCTCACTGTGTCTCTCTCCGTCAAATAAATAAATCAAATCTTTAAAAAAAAAAAATTCTGTAAATACCTCATGACAGAAAAAGAGTACAGGAGGGGAGCTTTAACTACGTCTTGCACATCAAAGACTCCAGGACACTTTCCAAACACGCAAGTGGAAATTTTTTTTTTGAGTTCTTTTTTTTAATTCTCTAAAATTTGTATTGTTATGTTAATCACCATACATCATTAGTTTCTGATGTAGTGTTCCATGATTCATTGTTTGTGCATAACACCCAGTGCTCTATGCAGAATGTGCCCTCTTTAATACCCATCACCAGGCTAACCCATCCCCCCACCCTCCTCCCCTCTAGAATCCTCAGTTTGTTTTTCAGAGTCCATCGTCTCTCATGGTTCATCTCCCCCTCCGACTTACTCCCCTTTATTCTTCCCCTCCTGCTATCTTCTTCTTTTTCTTTTTTCTTAAAATATGTTGCGTTATTTGTTTCAGAAGTACAGATCTGTGATTCAACAGTCTTACACAATTCACAGCGCTCACCATAGCACATATCTTCCCCAATGTCCATCACCCAGCCACCCCATCCCTCCCACCCCCCACCACTCCAGCAACCCTCAGTTTGTTTCCTGAGATTAAGAATTCCTCATATCAGTGAGGTCATATGATACATGTCTTTCTCTGATTGACTTCTTTCGCTCAGCATGACACTCTGCAGTTCCACCCACGTCGTTGCAAATGGCAAGATCTCTTTCCTTTTGATGGCTGCATGATATTCCATTGTGTATATATACCACCTCTTCTTTATCCATTCATCTGTCGATGGACATCTTGGCTCTTTAATGCAACCAATTAACTGTACTGATATTTAGGGGTTTAAAGTTGTATAAACAATGCTAGAGTCTGGTGTGTGGCAACTATCAGAGTTAAAGGAAAAAGAACCCTGGGGTGAGGGAGGAGGGAGGGGCAAAAGCTCAATCACCACTGATTATCTAAACCCTCAACAAAAATCTACATCATGAAGGCTAACTGGGGTAGGTGTGTGTGTGTCCTAATATTCTTCTTCAATTTGTCTACTTTGCATCTAGTCAACATCCAATGCACCTGCCTACTTCAAATCTTCTTTTGAAAAGATGATGAAAAGAAATTAATGTTACTGTCATCCTTCTTCTCAGCACGCCATTTACCCTCTGCTTCTGAGACCCACGTGGACCCAATGAACTGAAGATGTGGAAGTCAGGCCGACGAGGGTTCAAACAGTCCTCCGAAGGGCGAACACAGCAAAATCCCCCAGGTGATTCTGAAGTCATCCTTGATTCGAATGTGCAGCCAGGGTTGAAAATCCACTTTTGCATATGCCCTAGAATGTTAGCGTCTGTCCCTCTTCCTTCTCCTTGTTCCTGTTTTCCAAATCACAGAGAAACACCTTCCTTGCCCTATGTCCATCGTGGCCTCTCCATAAACTGCTTACCTCAACTTCAACTATTTTCCTCTCTGGGACTGCTCCAGTCCACAGTACTTAATATCCCTCACTCTTTTTATTGACTTACTTATTTTTACTTATTTGGAGTTTATCACAATTGCTTTGTTTTGTTTTTCTAGCATAGCACCTGGCATAGATTAAGCATTCCAAGAAAAATTAGCTTCCTGCTTCCTTTAGGTTGGAAAATTTAACTTCTAATCACAATAGGGTATTAAAGTTGGTCCCTTGAAGGCAAAATAAACAAATATAGGGAAGTCACAAACATCCCAGACTCTTAAAGAGCCCTTATATTCACCTTCTTCAGTGCAGAGTTGCCAATTCCCTCCTAAAGGAGTTATAGAACTAATGGCTTGCTATGTGCCAGGCATGTTTTAAAAGCTTGACGTCTATGAACTCATTTAATCCTCACAACAACTGAAAGATGTAGGTTCTACTTTGATTGGCATTTTACAGATGAGTAAACTGAGGCACAGTGAGCCAGAGATTACAACTAGGCAGGAGTCAAGTCAGAAACATAAGCTGCCTGCCTCCCAAACTTGTGCTTAAGTCACTCTATTACATAAAAGCAATTCTCATTATTTGTGGTAGTTATGACTTTCAAATTTCCATAAACAGTAAATTAGTGAACACTAAACCACCGCTCCAAGGGGAAATACAGCCCTGTATTTTTTACAAGCCTCTGATCATACCATCTCCACCAACCAAATAATACGTAGCCTCATTTCATGTGTATTTCTGTTTACAGATACCTTATTTAACATATATTATTGATTCATTAACATTGAATTCACAGCCAACAGCATTATAACTCATGCCCAAAGTTTATCTAACACACATGTCTTCTACAGCCTTGATCAGACACGTCACAGGCTTCTGGCACTCAGGAACATTAGCCAGCACTTCTGCATTATGCTTGGGAGTCATTTTCAACAGCAAAGTCACCAACAAAAAGCAAAAAAAAAAACGTGGCACTACACAGACTGAACAGGACACTTGTTTATAGTAGAAGAGCTGACACAAGAAGGCAGAGTATCACTTTGCTTGACCTCAGCCGGGAGCATGCATGTCAGATGACTCAAATTTTTCACCACTCTGCCCATGTCCGTGAGTGACCAAGGAAGTGCCATGAGTCCTGATTGGGGGGTTACCAATAAATTTTAGCAAGGAGGCAAATTCGTAAATATGGAATCTGCGAATAATAGGAATCAACTGTCCTTGGGATACCCAATGGACTCCTTTCCACTTTTATTCCTGGGGGAGGGGGTTCACAAATTCCCCACATTCCTCTAGTCCCATCTAAAGATCCACTGCTGGGGCGCCTGGGTGGCTCAGTGGGTTAGGCGTCTACCTTCAGCTCAGGTCATGATCCCGAGGTCCTGGGATCAAGCCCCGCATTGAGCTCCTTGCTCAGCGGGGAGACTGCTTCTCCTTCTCCCTCTACTGTTACCCCTACTTGTGCTCTCTTGCTCTCTCTGTCAAATAAAAAAAGAAAATCTTAAAAAAAAAAAAAAAAGATCCACTGCTGAATGGCCATTCTCCCAGTAAGCAGCCTGAACAAGTCAGTGTGACTGGTGCTTCCTGCCATGCCCTTTGCTAAGAGCTGAGGGAAATGCAGTGAACAAGACATGGTCTCTGTTTGGACCAGTGCTCAGGGATTCCTCCTATTAGAAATCAAAGAGAGTTCCAAAGGTCCCACAAGTTTTTCGGATAACTACAGAAAGTAACTTCTCAATGTAACGAAATTGTATCTTGTACTCAAATTAGAAAGTACATTCTTTCTCTGTGAATTGCTTGAAATGTTCCTGCAGAAATAAATACAACCATTCGTAAGGTCTTCCAAAAATGAAAGATGTAAAAGTTAACATAAAGGACCCTTAAAATCAATTATGTTGTGTTGTGAAGATGTTACAAGAGCAAAAACCAAAAACAAACAAAGCACCAGTATTTAAAGTATTTAAAATACTTTCCTGATACAAGTAAAATGAATCATGGATGCACCTATGCTTGTTCGAAAAGAACAGGGTTTTTTTTTGTTGTTTTTGTTGCCAGAATGGGAAGCTCCAGTCAGCTTTAAATGCCTTGTGTAAATTCACATGGATCTAGAAGCCCTGAAACCAGGAGAGAGGGGCCAAGGCTGACTTCACTTATCCCCATCCCAAATCTCCAAGCAGAAGACTGTGGCCTCAGGGCTCCACCCATTCATACAAGGCGATTCCTGGCAACTGTGTGGTAACCCTGACACCTGAACTGCTAGGAATACAAAATTGCATTTTATTTCATCTATGCCACTGATGAGCTACACAATTTGGGACAAGGGAGCCAAATGAATGAAGACATGAATGAGCTGTCAAAGCAATTACACTAAAGTGAAAATTTCTTCCCGGTTTTTTTGTTTTTTGTTTTTTGTTTGTTTTAAGGTTAGAGACAAGGAAAAAGTGTTTTTAAAACTTTTAATGGAGTTAATGCTATTCTGGGTTATTCTTACACCGCTGGCTTTCCCATGCTAGGCAGAACTCTATTGAGCCCTGTTCCAAATTTCATGAAAATAACAGATGAAAAAGGTCAGTAAAGAAATAAACCAGAAAAGGTGTAAGGAAAAAATCTGGGAATACGCAGATGGAGCAACTAAAACAGGAAAAAAGAAAAAAGCAAGCAAGCAAGCAAGCTTGATAGGAGAAAAGAAGCCAAAAGGAGTTTAAAGAACATTAGAAAATAAAGCAAAGAAAAAACAAAATACGAGAACGGACTACTACAAAAAAAAAAAAAAAAAATCAGCAGTGGAAGGAGGAAGTATGCCAATGTAAAAACTACTATTTCTAACATCATTTAGTTGCAGGAAATTAAAAGAAAATTGTCTTTTACTGTCAGGGTCTTAGAAAAAAATCTCAAGTCTTTCTATGAGAAAAGTGAGTCCAGTTGCCAAGAGCACTGCCCAGGAAGTAATACCCGGCACACCCGCGCCACTGTGGGGCAGGAGCCCCAGCCCAAGGGTGCAGCCTGGGAATGGGAGCATGGAGCCGGAGGAGGCTCTGGGACCAGACAGCTCTGGAGCTTTCCAGCTCGATGGACGTGAGCATCTGAACACTATACTGTGGAGGCCGTTCGCTCCCCGCCCTAGGAACTGACAACATTTGGGAAACTCTCAAAAAACAAGAACCCCATCTGAGTTTATCCAGGACTTATTTGGAAATATCTAGTCCCGAACATTTCTTAATTAGCTTTCTTAGCTTTAAGTGAACTTCTATAATTTTCCCAAAGCATAATTCAAAGAAAGTAGAAAATTACAAGACAAAGTAGCATACTATCTCATCCACAATAACACATTTCATTAAAGTAGCTGTGACGGGAGTAGACTGGGGGACCCAATTTTGTCCCTCCAAAAAGAAGAAACAAAAAACAAAACAAAACAAAACTCCAGGCTTGTTTGGAGTTTTCTTTTCTAAATTTTCTGTGTAGTACTTATTAGATTTATGGTATTAAGATTACTGATAATATCATTATTGACGTTTTGACTATTTCTTAAATTGCAACTACACAAAAATACGTGAAGTACATTAAAAGGATTTGATTTCTGCGTAGGATAAACATCTTCAGGCTCTATAACAGGCATCCAGAACTACTAGCCACCCCAACTGACACCAGTACTTTCTTTTTTTTTAATTTTATTTTATTATGTTATGTTCTTGCCAACACCAGCACCATCCTCACCACCACCACCACCAGCATCACCACCACCAGCACCAGCACCAACCTCATCCTCACCACCACCACCACCATCACCACCACCACCAGCACCATCCTCACCACCAGCACCACCACCAGCACCATCCTCACCACCAGCACCACCAGCACCATCCTCACCACCAGCACCACCAGCACCATCCTCACCACCACCATCACCACCACCACCACCAGCACCACCAGCACCATCCTCACCACCAGCACCACCACCAGCACCATCCTCACCACCACCACCACCATCACCACTACCACCACCACCACCACCACCACCATCACCACCACCACCAGCACCATCCTCACCACCAGCACCACCACCAGCACCATCCTCACCACCAGCACCAGCACCATCCTCACTACCAGCACCAGCACCATCCTCACCACCACCACCAGCACCAACCTCACCACCAGCACCAGCACCAGCACCATCCTCACCACCACCACCACATCACGATTCCTCCTTCACACCACTGTATCACTTATGAGTGTCAGTCATACCGTTTCTTATTTGGGCTAGCTTCTTGAAATTATTACTTCACCAAACTACATAAAATTTCGTCAGTTTGGACGAAGTAGTTGTCTTTTCTATCTTTCCTCTATTAATAGGGTCTGAACATACACACGTGACTGAAAGTGTTGTCAATTAATGCAAAGCTTCCCTCATAATTCCTAATAACATTCTCCAAGGTGCAGAGCTCAGGAGTTAGGATTTCTTCCCTCCTGAGATCAAGAATATGACTCTTCGCCTCCAGCCCACAGAAGTCCTCAGATTTCAGAGGGCAGCAGGGGCGTAATGTTTTACAAGTGGAGCAGGGAACAGCTTAAATGTACCTTTTTTGAAAAGGGGCATTATCTGTCAGTGCATTGGCAGAGTTTAAAGTATAAAACAAAACAGTTAGATGGCTTTGAGGGGCTGCCTCCTTTCAGTGAAATCCCTCACAGTTTCACTTTGGTTGGTTTGTGTTCGAGTGGCTGTATTTCAGGGATTTATAAAGCATCTTTCTCTGGAGTGTGCATCTTGGTTCTAAACAGTGGTGGCCATTCTGTGTTTTCCTTCTTCAAAAAGCAGACAGAGTCTTGGGATTAAGCTAAATGACTAATTTGTCCTATCCATTCAATGTATCCTGGAAAAGCAGGGAACACACTTTTAGCATGCTGTTCCTCTCACCGGGTTCTTCTGAAGTTACATTAAAAAGAATACTGATGTCAAAGGAAGGAGTCAGATGTATTCGTTTTGTGCTGAGTGTGTATTTTAGAAAAAATGTAATTATAATTTGTATAGTTCCTCATGTAAAACTATTTTCACATAAGCAGGGTTTTGATTTTTTTAATGTATCTATAAATAAATGCTATTTATGATAACCTAGGCTGCAAATAAATGTTGCAGATGGTGATAAAGATTTTATTTAAATTTCACTTCCACAGAAAATGATTTCACATGACCACTAATTTATATTTGTAATGAAACTCCTGACCACTTAAATCTGTTCTTTCCTACTATCTTTTAGCTTACAGAAGCACTGGAATGAATATTAATATGTGAAAGAAATAATGAAATGCTGAATGCTTGTGTAGCTTATGTACTGCTTTCCTATACATTATCCCACTTGACAAAATTATTAATACCTTATCATTAACAGAAAGTGTGTCACCTTTTACAGTTTTTCCTGATATCTGTTGTTCCTGTCATTGTTGATTTCTTGCTTCTGTCTTTTATGTTCTTAAAACAATAAGAAACCCAAATGCTAAACCTGAATTTTCCCAAATTAGGAATGTCATATCCTAAATATATTTACAAAAGCAATCCAAGGATCCATATTAACTGAGTGCGAGAAAGAGGATTATAATAAGTGGTAATTATCCTGCAGGGGCTTTCTACCAAACAAGCCACATGGAGTAGGTGAAAATGAAATGGGGATTCAAGATGTGAATCCATTTTTCAACCTAAAATACACTCATTCCCAAGGCAATATGTGGCTCCTTCAGCTATTCTTAGACCAACACAAAATGTCAGGTGAACAGTAACAACTTAAATGAATGAAAGTAAGAACAGAAATAAAGGGTGCTAAAATATCACCTAAATACAAGGAAAGAATTACTGGAAACTTGCAAACTAGCTCTTCAAATCTCTCCCTAGAAATGAGCCTTATTTAAAGTTGAGAAATCGTTTTTAAATGATCACCAATGATCGCACTACTCATTCAAAATGTGCATATAGCCAGCAGAAAAATTACTAAGACATTGATTTTGATGCTAAAGATCTGTGTGTTTGTGCAGTTTGGCGGGGAGAAGTGGGTAAAATTTAGCCTTTAAGAATATTGAGTAGTAAAACTGAAATGAACACGGAGCACTAAATACTTAATTTGAATTTTTAAAAACATGGTGGATATAATATGTTTCATTCTTTAGTTTTATTCAAACCTCCTAAGCCGTTGGAACACTAAAAAGGAACTGAGGATAAGGTAACTCCCAGGTGCCTTCATCATGAAATTTTAGGTCAGACACATCTTGGAAAGTCACAACTGGCCCATTTACAAATGTATTCCCTCTCAACAATTTGCTGGGACATGTGACAATCTTTCTCACATTATTGTATGTCCAGAGCAGTTTTATCTATTACATTTTTTTATACATAGATATGGCTGCATATTGTGGCCTTTAGAAAAAAGTAACCATGGTATCTTTTTTTTTTATTTTACTATGTTATGTTAATGATGTGAACTTCAGGTAAATTCTCTGAACATCCCAGTGGGACATTCAGGTAGACAATCCACATGACAGCACCATGTTACAAATGGAAAAGTTAAGAATCAGAAATAATAAACCTTAATCTAACTGACCTGAAGACACCGGCCAATTTACAGGGGGAAAATAATATAACAACAATCAAAATACCTTTTTGGTTTGTGTAGCTAAAACAACTAGCCACTTTCCTAAATTTTGTGTTTCGTACCAAGCATAACATGTTAGGCCACTAATTTTCAAACATCTACAGTAAGAAATACATTTTACATCAGAGTCGGTGCATATAAGCGTATATAATTAAAACAAATTTTCAGGAAACAAAACCCACCCTTACTAAATATTATGCACTGTGATACTTTCTATTATATTCTTTTCTATTTTATTCCTTAAAAAAAAAATGTTCCAGACTCACTAAGCGATTTCATGATCCTCTGGATCATGACAAGCAGTTTGAAAACACTGCTTGCAACCCCCAAAACTTTAGTAACTACTGAAGATAACGGAAGGTTTCTAGAAGAGCCTAATCAATTTTTTTTTCTTTTTACTCAGAGTTATTCAGACAGGAAAACTGAGAGGGCAAAATAAATAACATCTGCCCATTTGAAACAACACTTATATAGAGCCATCTCTTCCTCCCTGGCTACCCAGAGGCACGATTCAAAGCAAGGAGTAAGGATGTTATAGGAAATAAACTACAAAGAAAAAATCATTCTAAAACTAAGTTTCCACATGGAAACGCATGTGTATGAGTTCTTAACTTTATTATTAAAGTTCCATGTCATTTTTTTCATTATTCTAAATGTATTTGAATACCATCTAATGCAAAAAGTTTAAGATGGAGCATATTATAGTAATATTATTTGCCACTGGGATGATGAACAATTTTGAATTAAATGTGGTTCCCTCTTTATTTGACCATGCTCACTTTGTAATTATTAGCAAGGCAGTAAATAATCCGCTAAGGAGCAGTCTCATTAGTACCCATTGAAATTCAGTAGGATTAATTTGCAATAAAAGAACTGAAAATTAAATGAAAGAGAAAATAGTTTCTGGAGTCCACCACAAGGTTATGGAATTCACATCATATCAAGTGCCTTCCTTCACATCAAGGAGTTTAAAAGGTTGTGTGAGTAAGACTTAATCGTTATATTTTGTTCTAACACTTCAAAAAAAAGTGAGCAGAATAAATTCTTTTTCTTTCCACTTTAACCCTGAATTAAAACAAGTAAAATTAATTTGAAATATGCCAACTTTCTAAAGTTGTGTTCATTCTTTGTCTTTTAAGTAGTAACTCAGTCTGAACCTGTTTGGCTGTGGAATGCTCTAAAATCCTTTGAGGAGGTTGAAGGATATGGGATACGTTCAGATACTCCAAGAGTGTGCCCTTCAGTATCCTCTGGGGCCAAGCTGCACCTTCTTCCTGTTTCTCTGGAACTAGAGAAATCTGCTGAATCTCTGGAACTAGAACACTGAATAGAAAATGGTCCACAGCTTGCAATGCAGAAGGGTCCAGGTGAGGGCGGGAGGCAAGTCCAGACACTAGTGTGTAGTCTGGCTGTGCCTAACTCAGCACCCAGCCACGTGAGCGCCCTGAGAACTCCCAAACCCACCCCAGAGTACAGGTGGCCGTTAGGTGCCCAGGGCACAGGTGTTCATCAGTATCACCCACCTAAGCCCTCCCCAGGTCCATGAGGAAGAGAACGCAGAAACTGTCAAAGGGGTAGTAGGAGAAGGGAGGGGAGGAAAGTATAATCCTTGGGGTTTGGGGATGTAAGGACCCAAAACACTGGCCACTTAAGTCACAAATGCGTTTCTGTATGTCCTGGACTCCTAACACTTCTACAGCGACTAAAAGGTGCACAACCGAGCTGACCCCGCACACCATTTCCGGAGCACGCTCTGCCGGTAGGCCAGAAAGGTAATTTAGCGGGCACGAGGGTTATTTCAAAACACTCTTCCATCCGGCATGTTTTAAACTCACAAGACACCTATAAATTTTCGGCTGTCAGGAGTCATATGCCAGCAATCTGCTCCAACACGGACCCAGCCAGATAACTCAGAAATCAGAAACTCATTAAGACATTCAATTCCTCTATTGCTCTTTTGCGGAGCACAATTCAATCCCAAAGTTTCGAACTTGGGATGGAGAGAAAGGGGGGGAAGTAGGTGCAAGCACTGCTTGCTAAAACAAACAAAACCATCGTCATCATAATAATAGCGTGCATATCTCCAATCAGAAATTGTAGATGAAAGGAAATCTTGCGAGCACATTAAAACAATTTCAATTAATAATAATAATAATAAAAAACTCTGAGCTTCCCTAACCCTACTCACCTCCAGGCTTAAATACCAAGACGGGACATTCACTAGGGACTCCAAGAGCTTTGTGTTTATTTGCTTTGGGGTATTCCCCCCAAAACACACACACAAATAACCGCCGCTTTGTACGATTTTCCAAAATGAGTTAGGAAGCCCATGGGTTTTCGGATCTGCCGCTTACGCAGATGGTAGGGGGGTGGAGAATAGAATTTTCTTTAAGCTGCCAGGCGAGAGAACTTGGCTCTCGAAAGCAAGATCCACAAATCCTTCCCCGCCACCATCTCACCCCACGCCCCGGCCGGGCCGCGAGTCCCGCGGCTCCTGCGGCCGGGCTGCCGGCTGCCCAGCCCCGCGGCCTACGGCCTCCCGCGAGCTCCCGGCCGCGCGGGCCCCCTCGCTCCCTCCAGCCTGCAGGGCGCGCAGCTGCCACCCCGACGTGGCGCGGCGGGCGGCGCGGGTACCTGTAGAACGCGGGAGGGCCGGCCTCGCGCACCGCATAGCCGCTCGGTTCGTTCTCCAGGTAATAGGGCACCTGCTGGCCGTGGGGGTGCAGGAAGGGCGAGAGCTGAGGCGGCGGGTGCAGCAGTACCAGCGGGCTCGGAGACACGCTGTTGAGCGGCGGGAAGCCCCCCAAGCCGTTGGCGCCGAACGCCGCCGCCTCGGACCCGGGGCCGTAGGCGAGGCCCGACTGGCCGTAGACGGGCGCGGAGGCGGCGGGAGCGGCGTTGAAGTCGTACGCGCCACCCTCGGGATAGTTGTACACGGCGGGCTTGCTGCTGTCCACGTATACCTCGCCCAGGGGCCGCTCCAGGGGGATCTTGAGCTGCGGGCGGTTCAGGGTCTCCAGCTCGGTCCCTTGGATTTGATGTAGCAGGGCCATTCCGGACGCTTTGGTGTGGAGAGTCATGGTCATGGTCAGTGGCCGCGGGCAAGGCGCGCACAGTCTCCCCGCGCGGCAGAGGGCTCAGCAGCCGACCGGCCACCTGGAAGAAGAGCACAGCCCGCGGTGAGAGGTGGCGCAGCGCATGTCCCGCCACGAAACGAGTTCTGGCCGTGCCCCGGGAGCCGGCCCGTCCCTTGGAGCCGGGCGGCCAGACGCGATCAAGTGCAGCCCGGCGCTAGTGCGCTCAGCCAACTCCCGGGCTCGGAGTCTCCAACTTTAAGTACCGATCTCCCGCGCTCATATGCATTACAAAGGTACTGGAAGCCGGCCAGGGGCTGTTGCCTTGCACTGACATTGGTTTAAACATCACTCCAGGCGCAACTCGTTTTGGAGCGATCCCAAAAAGCAGCTTCCCTGAACTTTACTTTACTTGTCGCTGCTGGATGGAGGCTAAATTTCACTGCCGGAGGGCGGGGGCGCAGAGGGTTCTCCTAAAGGTGGCCCAGGGAAGGCGAGGTTTAAAACAAACTCGCAAGACTCATCCAGGGGCCGGCTTTCTCCACCGTGCTGCCTTATGTGCCCCATGCCAGACTCCTATCTATCTCTGTTTGTCTCTCCTTCTGTTTGATTCACTCTCCTAGTTGGCTGGAAATATGTAGTGTGTACATAGAATGACCCTGGGGAGGACCACTCTGTTACTGAGATACGGCAGATAGAATGGGGTGCTCAGTTGCATGTGCAGCCAGCCACAGACAGCTATATTTAGCAGCTGCAGGGACTGAGAGGAGACATCTGGGGAGAAGGCGGGCGAAGATTCAAGGTGTACCTATAGGAAGAGCTGCACTTTGCCAGCAGCAGGATGGTGCCAGACCTCAGTTTCCTCAGTGGCAAAATTCCCCCAGAGTGGTCCCTTCGAGAGCCACGACCTTCTGAGATGCTCCCAGCCTGACTTGTATGTTTGTGTTGGACCACAGTACTGTACTTGCTCCCATTATGATTTCTCATGTGAATGATGATTCACAAAAACCTTTGGTTAGGCACACATGGGTGTTCGCGTCTTCCACAGGTTATGCAACCAAAACTTCAGAAAGTTAAATATGAAATGTGACCTTTTCATACAAAATGTAACCTCAGTTCATTAACCAAATCTTTGGCCACTATGTTACGCTGTTGGTTTAACCAACAAATTTTGAAATGCAATGCTCCATTTCTGTTCTTTATTCCTGCGATTCGACCTTCTCCATTTACTTCGCTCTGATACGCAAAATCAAATATTGAGATGAAAAAGGAATAGAAAAAAGTTTTGAACTGAATTAAAATCTAAGCATACACACACAAACAATATATGTATGTATGTATGCACACACACGAGATATGGTAAATCTACTGTGCACCCACAGTCCCAGAGAGTTTATACTTTTTAACAAACTTCCTTTGCCCCAGCCTAAAAGGCTCTGATACAACTATCTGATATGACCATTAATGCTTTGCTTTAATTGCTATCCCAAACACCCAACAGAGTACCTAACAAAATGTTCATGGCACATATAAATGCCACGGTTGCTGTTACTAACAGTAATTTCTTAAAAATTTTTGATACTAAGAAGTATACATTTTACCTAGTTCTTTCAAGAACAAACAGACCATTTTTGGATACTATGCAGATGTAGTTGGTTTAATATGGAGACAAAATTGAGCTTAGCATCAATAACCATAAACTGTAAGCAAAGAAAGGGTTAAAACACATTAGGTGAATCACAGATATTTCTCTTTAGGGCCAGCAACCATCACTTTCCAAAGCAATTTTTTTACAGATGATTTCGTTTCCATAAATCACACTTTCAATTTTCAAATGTCTTTTTTAAACACATGTAAAAGCCCTTCATAGGGCTCTTAAAAACCTGCACCCGCCAAATTACACATAAATTACACAAAGAATCCTACAAGTCCGGGAAGAAAAAGGAGATGCATGCATAAACCCATTGAAAACAGCAAATCCTCATCTCCCTGCTAGGATACAGACACTGGCCAGAAAGGTAAGTTGCTTTCTCAAAATGCTAAAGCTACAAAGAGAGAAATCAAAACAGTCCTACCCTGCTGGATCAAGAGCGTCTTTCCAGAAATGTTCCATGGGCTTGTAGAAGTCGAGGGCTGAGGCAGGGAGAAGGAAGGAAGGAATGTGCTCGCATGTGCGTGTAGCTCCGTGTGTGAGCGAGGCAGAGCGTGTGTGGATGTGTTTGTGTGTGGAATGGCAGGGATTCGGGAAGCAGCCAGTAGGCAGGGCACTTGGCAGCCCCTCCCGGCAAACACAGCAGCTGGGCTGCTGCGTGGAGCTGGATGAATGGCAGTGGGGAGTGAGGAGAAGCTTGCTGTCTGTTCAGGGAGAGCAGAGTGGCATAGCTAGAGTGATCATTATTGGGGAGATACAAAACCCCAGCCCCATTTGCTCCTTATCCTTGGAGCCTGGAAAGCGCCCCATGATTTCTGCTGCCACCCTAAGCAAGAGGGAAAACAGGCTTGCTGTAAATCATAGGCTTATGGCTAAAATAGAATGCCAGTCAAAAGTGTATGGATATCAAGTTTACAAAATGTGACATGGGTGGTTTATCCTGAAGAATATAATTTAACAATAAAAGCCTTCTGGAATACACTTGGATCAAATGCCTTGCTGGCCCCAGTGGGTCCCCCCCTCCCCAAGTCTCTGAACAGACACACTATGGCCGTGCCTCCGATTGCACCAGGAAACCAGACTTTGGAATAAATGTTTTGGCATTCTAGGGATGTGTTTCCAGCTGAAATGTAATACTCCTCCACCTCGTTAACCAAACCCACAAACCTTTCCACGAATAGCTCAGTTGACTGCTTTCTGTAAACATACAGAAAAAAAAAATATATTATTAAAAGCCTGGGGTATGAAGATAAGACAAAGGTGGGTACCTCCGTTTTAAATGGATATTAGACTTTCTAGTTGCACTGGCGTTGGTCACGGAGAGTGGGGGGTCTCTCATTTCACAGTGGTGCCCTGGATGGATCCACCTGGTCCTCAACTTTTCTCCCGACCATGGTACTAACACACAATAATAAGGTGCTCTGTTTTTGCCCTCACCCAAGGTCCCCAGGACACGTGACACCTAGTGGAACCTTTGTTACCAGATAGTAGTCATGGCCTTGGGTATTAAATGGCTCCAATCACAATGCCAGGAGTGGCCAGTCTCTGGCCATGGGACCCTATGCAGTTACCAAGATATAATGAGTGGCTCTCCAGAGCAGTACAGAGAAAGAAGTAAAAAGTTGTATAGAAAGAGTTACAAGAATGTTAATGTCGTCATATTGTAAATATACATTTCATGCTTTCAAAGACCCCAAACATTGCAGTATCGGAGCAGAGAAGTGCTCCCTCCACAATCGGCTGTAAAGACAAATATTGAAAAGACAGTTACCCTTTGTAGGTGACAGTGGTGAATCCTAACTCCTCCTTAGGTCAACAGTGGCCACCCATGCACTAGGCCAGTCCAAAAATGTGGATGTGCAAGACGGAAAAAGGGAAGGCAGGAGAGGGGGAAAAAGAAGGAAGAAAGAAGGGGAAACAAAGGAGACTCCGCAAATAAGCTTCATCGACGTTGATTATTCTGCGACCAGCAGTCACGATTAGTCCACTAAAGGCAGTTTTCTTGAATGCTTTCTCTCCAGCATTCTCTTCCCTCTTTCTGGTCAGATTCATCTCCCAGGCTTGGGGACAGGGCTGGGAGAGGTACTGCACCTTGCCAGTTTTCCTTTACTGCTTCTGGCAAACAACCCCCCCCCTCCGGCCGTGCAGCGGGCTCCCAGCTCTCCCCTTGCCCCTCTCCACGTGGTCACAGGGCACGTGCTCCGCCCACTGCCACGACTGCAGGCGCTGGCAGGTGAAAAAAGGTCGATGTCTCTCTCTCTAATTCCAGCGCTGAGTGGACCCCCGGACCCACTTTTCCAGTGTCTCCTGGGCATTTCTGGCTGGCTCAAAATATGAGTCATCCTTCTCTCTCCCACAAACATGACGAGTCTCTCAACTCTGGGCTATGAACAGCATCACTGTCCCTCTGGTCGCAGTCGCTGGATGACAGTCTCTCAGTCTTCTGAGCCAGCTGTCTGCCCCTCCCTCCCCTTCCACACTGCTGAGCATTCTAGATGTGCTCCTTCTCCCTGTCCCTCCACTGCTTCCATCAGGCTTCTTCAGCCTGCATTACCTGACTTGTTGTAAGAGCCTCCTAGGGACCTGTCTGCCTCTTCCTTCCCCTACTTCTTAAATCCTGCTGCCTTTTAGCTCCTGGGTTCTTATTGCTCCAGGATCCATCTTCTGATGACCCGCCTCTACCTTTTCCCCAGATCATAGCTCCCCCAGGGGTTCAGGTCTTCCTCCTGTATCTCCTCCCATCTGTAGCCCCTTGTTGCAGCCAAACAAAACCCGGGAACTCCGAGCACTCACAGCCTTCCTGATGACATTCTCTGCCTACAACCCCTGCTTTGCTGGCTTGTCAGGGGCAAGCACACTCTTTTTCAAGGTCCAGCCCAAATGCCACCACATCCATAATGTCTTCCTTTATTCCCTTTTTAAAAGGAATTTCCTCTCCACTGAACGCCAATGGTGTTCTCATGCATTTATTACATTCTTCCTTGAATGAGTTATTAATATACTTTTTAATCCCCTTGTCCTGCTCAGAAGCTCCTTGAGAACAAGGGCAGCATAGAGTTATTTGGGAACTCACTGAGTGCCTAGCACTGTGCCTGGTCATATCAGGTCATCAAATATTGGCTAATTTATTAATCCAGATACTTAGAAGAATAAAATAGGATCACATCTATCTGATAACTATCTCTAAGAGCTAACTTTCCATGTAACATTCTACCATTTTCAAAAGTGTTTTTGCTAAAAGATTATCTTTGTATCCTCATACTGATTGAGGCCATAAAGTCAAAATTCAAATTCATACAATCTTGAAGATTAAGCCTGCAATTCTTGGCAGCATGACTCACAAGAGAGCTCTGAATTTTTAGTTCGTAACCAGATAATACTATGACCAAACATAGTTTCTTCTCTAGCTCCATTAAAAGCTTTTTACATTTACAAAAGCATTATTCCTCCAACAGAAACATGAAAGGAAATAAATGTGGAATTATTTCCAAAACAGCTTATGGTACTAGAGATGGTTTCTTCACTCCAAAACATGAAGGTCTAGCTGTGTCTAAACTGATCATTATTTTGATTAAAAATTCTCTGTTTGGGGGTGCGCCTAGGTGGCTCAGTCAGTTAAGCGTCCCAACTCTTGATTTCAGCTCAGGTCATGATCTCAGTGTGGTGAGATCGAGCCCCACATTGGGTTCCCTGCTGGGTGTGGAGCCTGCTTAGGATTCTCTCTCTCCCTCTCCTGCTGTTTCTCCCCCTCTACTTGTGCGCGCACACGCGCCTGTTCTCTTCTAAAAAAAAAAAATAAAAATACTCCATTTGGGAGCCTGTCTTTGTGCATTTATTTGACACCATCCATTTTCCTCCAAAGTAAAAGAAAAATGAAGAATTTCCTTTTATGTTTCGCTCATTTTAAAAATAATTCAGCCTATTTGTTGTTAAGGGTTTTTGATTAGCTCCTAGACTTTTTTCAACTGATCTTTGATTTTTGTTTTATGAGGAGAAATTTATATGCAGTGAAATGCACATATCTTAACGTGTACAGTTGGTGAGTTTAGATATGCCCTTGTAACAACCATCTCAGTGAGGTGATAGAGTATTTCCGTCACTCCAGAAAGTTCCCTTCATGCCCCGCGCTAGTCAGCCCCCAACCCGTATAGACAGCCACTGTCTTAATTTCTATCACCATAGATTTATTTTGCCTCTTGGCCCAGAATGTGGACAAATTGGAGCATGTATTTCCAACCAATGACACAACCAGTCAAGTGCTGGGCATAGGGTTTTGCCAAGGCATCGAAGCTCAGAGCTAACCTTCTCTCAGTGAGAATCCTTTCCCTGGGGTCAGCTCCTTCAAGGCCACAGAATTTTACTAACACTGTATCCATGGACCTTTTTAAAGTATAACAGGCTTTACATGATCAAATGTTACATAAGCCTGCAAAGATACAAGTAAAAGCCAAGTGCAATCAGTATTCATTAACATGTTCTTAAACAGCCTTTTCTTCCCACTGCCACTCCAAAAAAAATTTTTTTTAATAAAATAACTTAAAAGCCAAGAATCAAACCCCAAGATCCTTAGTCTCACAAACCCTGGGATTCAGATGCCATTTCCTGGCTTCCCACCCAGGAGTTGATAGAGGTAGTTTGATTTTTGGGTTATCAGGCAGAATGGCAACGCCGTACTGAGAATCAGTGAGTGATTCAGATTTAATTCATCAGCTTAACAGAATTTAGTAACTTTCATCTTACATTTTCTTGAAAAATTTTTTTAAATATTTCAGAATTTTTTCATATATTTTACTTATACTGCATGTGGCAGAAGACACATTAGAAAGTGCTTTCATTGTAAGTGCCATACATGATAAAAGAATTCCAATTATTCCTGTTATTATTACACTGTGTCCCTCTGCCTAGCTTTATCTGCTATGTACTTGAGAAATCTCATTGCCAGCTTAGGGTATTCTCTGTAAAGAGCAACATCCAGACTGGGCCTAAATTCACATTGGTTCAAATAGTCCTATCTAATGTTGAGCAGGGCCTTTGCACACACACATGCACCCACACACACACATGCACACACACCTAGTAATCAACCAAGAACCTTGCCCAGTTTCAGAACCAGCCTTAGCCAAATGGTAAAAAAAAAAAAAAAAAAAGGAGATTTGTGCATGTTGAGCCTCTTCAGGTCTTTCTTCCTATTTTGTTACCATACTCATCTGGATAATTGGTTCTGTCCCACTCCCACTAAGCACCCCAGACCTCCACGCTAGCCAGTGTTTCTCCCTGTCCCCAACCCCCTCAACTACAAACACACTGTCTCAAAGAAGTGACATACTTATGACCATGCCAGGGAATGACTCATTTATTCAATTGACTCAAAAAGATATATCAATAATACAATGCTATGGCAATTTAAAAAATGTTGATTACTTACTATTTACCAGGACCATTTCTAAGCGTTGGGCACTATCTTAGTTAGCTCAGGCTGCCATAACAAAATATCATAGACTAGGTGGCTTAAAAACAGACATTTACTTTCTTACAGTTCTGGAAACTAAAAGTCTGAGATGAGGGTGCCAGCATGATCAGACTCTAGTGAGGGCTCACTTCCTGGCTTTCAGATGGCCGCCTTCTCCCTGTGTCCTCACAGAGCAGATAGAATGTTCTCTTCTTCTTATAAGACCACAGTCCTATTAGATTAGGACTCTACCCTTATGAACTCATTTAAACTTAATCACCTCCCAAAATCCTATTTCCAGACACAGTCACCTTGGAGGTTAGGGCTTCAACATATGAATTTTGGAGAGACACAATTCTGTCCATAGCAACCACCCAAATATAAGCCAAATGAATATCTCTGCCCTCAAAGAACTTACCTCCAGGGGTTTAGTGTTTAGTCCTATTCAGTGATCCTTCCTACTCTGCCACTTCCAAGAGCATCTCTGCCTCTGTATTCAAGTATTGATATTCCTCCAGATTCAGCCCCTAGGCCCTCCTGTCCCTCTGTACTTCTTCCCCTGGATGATCTCAACCACTCCCAGGGTTTTAAGTGTCATCTGTACATTGCAGACCTAAAAAATAGATATCTCCACCCAAGATCTCTTTGCTGGCTAGGAGGGCCACATTTCTAGATACCTGTTAGACAATTTTACTTGCATGTTCATTCATTCAATATATATATTTATCAAACACCTACTATGGACTGGCCATTTGAGGTTCAACTTGTCCAAAATTAACCTCTCTTTTCCCCAGACCTACTCTACTTTCTGTCTCCTATCTCAGCAAATGGTATTGCTGTTCACGTAACTGTGTAAGCAAAAAAATCCAGTCTGTGACCTTGCCACATTTTTTTCACTCTCTACATTTGACCCACCACAAATCTTTCTTTCCATCTCCCTGACTGCTCTGAGTCTACTCTCTTTTCTCATTCTTGTTACTGTTTTCAGGCCATTCCCTTCTTTCCCAAGCTATGCCTCCAGCCTCTTCGTTTCCCTGTCCACCCTCTACACGGCAAGAAGAGTAATCTTCCTCAATAGTAAAAGAACTTCTCCAGAGTCCCCACCCATTCTCACACAGATATTGTGCCAGTGCCATATTGAATTCCTTTCAAGTTCCTCTAACCTTCTGGATTCTAAGTCTAAATAGTCACATACGTGATTTACTCTACCTGGAATCTTCTTCCCATTCTTTCATCAGACTTACTCCTTCCTATCCATCCTCCAAGTCTCCCTTGAGACATCACAGCCACCAGGAAGCTTTCCTTGATCTCCTTGATTTCCTAATGGGTGCTTCTCCTATAAATGCCCGTAGCTCCCTAAACATCCCCAGTTATAGCCCTTATCATGCTGTTGGAATTTCCTGTGTATTTCTCTGTATCCTACCACCGACCTATAAATTCAAAAGAGGCACACAAGGGCTCTCTTTTTCCAAGTCACAAGTCCATTGCCTAGGATAATGCCTGATGTGTAGTTGGCCCCCAATAAACATTGTTTGAAAAATGAATGCTTAAATTCCTCCCAGATACCACATTTGCATTGTTAACTGACTTCCTCAATAACTTAACACAAAAGGAATGGATGTAATGGCTTATACTTTAGAACCAGAGCTTAGGGGAAAGTTTGGAAGCAGATTCATATTTTCCAACTAAATCTGATTTTTTATCATATAACAGGCTGTTAGAATCAATGGTCCCTTTATGGGTTATCAAGCCCAATCTCTTCACTGTATTTACAAGAAAACTGTGACCCAGAAAGGCATAGGAGACTTGCAAAAGGTCAATGGCTAGGGGAAATGGACCAGCACCTGGGTCTTCAAAATTAGGATCCATCATACCCCTTTCTACCCCATAACCTTTCTACCCCACCCCAGCAACTCCAGGTGGATACTGCATTTTTTCCTTAGTGTGGGCCATGATTAGGATAAATCAAATTTAAGACATAAACTTGGTGGCTCAGTGGGCTATTCTTAGAGTCTTAGAAATCCCCAGCTCTTTGGGAAACACAAGACTGTTTCCACATTCTCAAATCACTGGTAAAGAAATGGGGAGAAGGATTTGAGAAAATAAGTTAAAAACATTGAAACAACTTGTAGTCAAAGAAATAACTTGCCTTATAACATGAAGAAATGAGTTATGCAACTCCCATTCATTACTCCTCAGAAGAGAGTTCATTTAGGTCTGACTCTTAGGACAATAGCATTTGAATCCAACTTTCTAGCTAAAAACAAAATAAAACAAAAAACAAGCCTTTTAAATCCTTCTTGTATCTGCAAAATTGTACAAACTTGCAAATTATAGTACCTTTAACCAAAAAATTCATTGTTTTGATACATTTCAATTATCAAGAGAATCCAGTTTGGAAGACTTAAAGGTCCTTTCCATTTTGCTATGGTACTCGTCAAGAAAACCACTTTATGATCAAAACGTGCTAGCCTTCCTAAAAACCATAGCTTCTTTTTTTTTATTTTTATTTTTTATTATTTTTTTAATTTGTTTATTGTTATGTTAATCACCATACATTTCATCATTAGTTTTTGATGTAGTGTTCCATGATTCATTGTTTGTGCATAACACCCAGTGCTCCACGCAGAATGTGCCCTCCTTAATACCCATCACCAGGCTAACCCATCCCCCCACGCTCCTCCCCTCCAGAACCCTCAGTTTGTTTTTCAGAGTCCATCGTCTCTCATGGTTCATCTCCCCCTCCGACTTACTCCCCTTTATTCTTCCCCTCCTGCTATCTTCTTCTTTTTCTTTTTTCTTAACATATATTGCATTATTTGTTTCAGAAGTACAGATCTGTGATTCAACAGTCTTGCACAATTCACAGCGCTCACCATAGCACATACTCCCCAATGTCTATCACCCAGCCACCCCATCCCTCCCACCCCCCACCACTCCAGCAACCCTCAGTTTGTTTCCGGACATTAAGAATTCCTCATATCAGTGAGGTCATATGATACATGTAAAGAACTGGAAAGATTATTGAGACTCACATTATGAACACTCAAAGATTCAGAAGAATTTAGTGGCAAACTTTTGGCCAGTTCTTGAGTAAAGACATTACTTTCAGTGACATTTGCCAACAGCTTTTTGCACTATGAAGACAAAGAAAGGATAATTCTACGGGATTTTATGCCAAATGCTAATAAATGGCTGAACTGTACAAACTGCAGTTTTCCCCCTTTTCTCCACCCTGCCCTTCCCCTCAGTGTTCTGTCCTTAATACATCTCTACCCTTCCTTACCTGCTGAAAAGCTTCTCTCTTCTCTGAAGTCTAAACAATGTGGGCCACCCCCACTGAGACCCAGAATTCGAAGGTAAAAAAATGCCTGCTCAGCCAATGGGTTATCTCTTATATGTGTGTCCTCAACTCCCTCGGCTTCCTTTTCAGCAGCCCCATAACTGATACTCCTTCCTCAACACAAACATCCCAGGGCCCTTTGTGGATGTCAGTGGGGTACCCAGAATTCAAGCTGAACACCTCCCTCACCCTCCCAACCCCCCATCCCATCGAAACTCCAGTTTGCTCAAGACCTTAATTTCAGTTTATAGAAATACATCTGATCATACTAATTTCCATTCTTACCTGACATGCAGGTATTTGAATTTTAGAAAAGGAAATCTTATTAAACCAAAGAAATCTCTACTTGCGGAGGCACAGAAGCATGAAAAGGGAAGCACAGGGCCTGGGAGGAGGGATCTATATGTGAAGCATGTCCCGTGCCAGTCTTTCTCAAGAGGTTTGAAAATTCGAAATGGACAGGACATGAGCTATATCAAAACATCCCTCGGTTAACCCTTGGAGTGCTGCAATGAAGACATGCCCTTCTTCCTCCCAGGGACAGTCTTTGGTTCTTGCATAAGCAATTAATCATCTAATATAAACAAGCACAGGCAGTACCTGGGGCCAAGTTAGGGCTCTGCTGGGTGTGCTCCAGAGCAGTCCAATCAGAGAGACTAACCATTTTCCCAAAGTAAAGCTGAAGGTGAGACCATTCCAAATACCTAAGCTTTCACCCCTCCCTACGTCGTGATGCTAGAGACAGAGGAACACAAAAGTACTGAAGTCATGTTCTAGATGCCTGTGTTAAATGTCTCAAAGTTTAAGCCTGACATTCCCATAGGCTTTTCTTTTCATGGAAACATGTGGTCTCGGACTCTTTCTGTTGTGATAACTTAGCTTTTTCAGAGCCGGCATGAGAATGATTGAAGTAAATACAGTTTTGCTCATGAATCTGGACATGCTTATTCTTGAAAATAAATGCTGCATTCATTCAAATGAGTGTTTCCCAATCAGCCCAAATTCACCCTTCACTATATACTTAACATACTTTTCCGTCTCTGCCCCCCAGACCTGCTTCCTGTTTTGGGTAATCTAGCATTTGCTGAGTGGTCAGGAGCACTTGCAACCTTGGTTTTATACTCCTCACATCATTTAAAGGAATTTCCACAGAAACTCTGAACCAGAACCTCATGAGTCTCAGCCTGCACTGCTTGGGGGCCTCGCTCACAGTGATTGTGTTGGCCTTGTGTGTATTACTCAGGGTTTCATCATCTGTCACCCCAACCTGTATGTGGGGAGGAAAGACGTTGACAGAGGAAACCAGATTGTCTTAACCTCTCTGTAAGCTGGGTTGGTGGTGAGGATTATTTCTGTTCACGCCAAGCTAGTGCAGTATGAGCATGATCCCTAATTCTGGAGACTTTTCTTTCAGATCGGTATGATGACAACCAAAACATCCAAACACACCCTTTCTGTAGAGTTGATTTCTTTACTGATATCTCTACACCTCATCAGAGGCCTAAAGTAAATCTGGATGGTTGTTAACTGAGCATCTACCATTTGCTTTACAGATATTAATTCACTTCAACATTTTAAGTATAAAATGTGGTTTCTGTGTTAAACTGCCAAAGCTATTTTTAAAGACATCTTGAGAAGATTTCCTCTCATCTCTGCCTGCCACTCACCAATTTCCCCTTTGGAGGCAATGGATGTTAACAGTTTTGTTTTGTTTTGATTAGAGGGGGGCAGGGTAAAAGAAGAGGGAGAGAGAGAATCTCAAGTAGGCTCCATGCACAGCACGGAGCCAATGCAGGGCTCGATCTCACAACCCTGAGATCATGACCTGAGCTGAAATCAAGAGTCTGATGCTTAACCAACTAAGCCACCCAGGTGCCCCGGATGTTAACAGTTTTTAGATGGGTATTAAGGAGGGCACATGTGGTGATGAGCACTGGGTGTTATATGCAACTAATGAATTGTTGAACACTACATCAAAAACTAATGATGTACTATGTGCTGGCTAACTGAACATAATAATAAAAATAAATTAATTAAAAAAAAAGTTTTCTTCCAGAGATGGTTCATGCAGATAGAACACACACACACACACACACACACACACACACACACACACTCTCTCTCTCTCTCTTCCACATTCTTTTTTAAAAACCCAAATAGTAGGGGCACCTGGGTGGCTCAGTCGTTAAGCGTCTGCCTTCCTTCAGCTCAGGTCGTGATCCCAGGGTCCTGGGATCGAGCCCCGCATCGGGCTCCCCGCTCCGCGGGAAGCCTGCTTCTCCCTCTCCCGCTCCCCCTGCTTGTGTTCCCTCTCTCGCTGTGTCTCTCTCTGTCAGATAAATAAAATCTTTAAATAAATAAATAAATAAATAAAAATAAAAACCCAAATAGTAGCAAATATCATGTTTTGTGTCATGTTTTTTGTTTTCTTTAATAACATATCTTGGAGAGCTTTCTATTTTGCTACACACACATCGTCCTTTTTGTTATGAATGCATAGTATTCCACTGCATGGAAGAAACATAATTTATTTTACCAGCTCCCCATTAATGACAATTAAATTTGCCCCCAGTCTTTTGCCATTATCAACAATTCTACAATTAGTGGATCCTCATGGATGTAAATATTTACAATATCCATTTTAGCAGATGTTACCAAAAAACACCCCGTATAGCAGCTGCACAGTTTGAACCCACACGCCCTCCTAAATATGGCGAATCTTTGAACTTTTTGATCTTTCTCAAAATAGTATCTCTATGCAGTTTCAACTTGCAATTCCTTACAATCAGTGAGGCTGGGCATCTTTTCCCAGGTTTTAGTATGAATGCTATCTCTACCACCTAGAGGTTGGGTGAATTTGAAGAAATTGAAGTCTACGATCTATGAAGTTGGGACAATTTCTACCTCAAAATGTTGTTGCAGAGATTAAATGCAATGATAGAAGAAATACATGTTCTACTTGTTAATTTGCCCATTATTTTTCCAGTAGTTAACACGGACTGGGGCCCCAGAAGCACAAGCTAATAATGCATTAAAGGTAACGGAAAGTGTGATAAAGGCCAGAGTCGTGCGGCCCAAAGGTTTCAGATGAAATAAAGAGCTGTTGTTGAAGGCATTGCTTACTACCATTCAAAAATGACAGTTTGCTTAACACAACATCATTGAAATTCAGTACAAATCAGGACTGTTTCCCTGAGGATAAAAAATAACCATGCATAGTGGCACCTTAGGTGTGGAGTAGAACATTAACACCAGAAGCAAGCTATGTAAACTTGAAAAACAGAAACTCACTTATGAATCCAGTGTGTTTTTGGAATGAATTGTTGAAATGTCAGTTTTTACTATTTTACAATGTTTTCAGACCCATTGAAAACCACTTTCTATTGCTCCCACTGAAGCATTGTACAGTGTAAGTAAATATCCATCATCAGATTTTAAACCTTTGTAAATAAGTGGGAGATTGTTAACAAAACTGTGGCTATCATCTCAGTATGACAGGCTTCCATAAAAATAAAAAGAAATATTTTGAAGCAGACTGTCAATATCAGGAGTTAAGATGCTTTGATATACAATGAAAATGCTTGGAACTCAAATAGCAAATGTAATTTAGAATCCCTCTATGTACAAAATTATCAGTAAAGTTGAAACCACAAATCATCCAATTTTCCTTAGTCAAATCTTTTAGTCTTTCATTTATATCATATTAATAAATATGACCATTGGATTTGGGGACTGTGGTTTCCAATAAGAGGCAGGAAAACAATGATTGTGACCTTCAACACATTTTTCATGGAAAGAAGAGGTTTTATATTTATGACTAATTTTTCGTTGTTTGCAAAAGAAACCAAATAGTTGTTTCTATATTAGAAGGAGACCCAGCTGTTATGTATTTACAAGTTTTCTGATCCATAGATAGACATCACAGAGGTTTTATATTGAGACTCTTTTGTACAATTAAATATACTCTATTCCAGACTTTTAGAAATTCAAATAATATCCTCTTCCCCTAATATTTTTTAAAATGTGTTTTTACATTACAAGTACATAGATCTTAAATGAACAAATTAACCAAGTAGACTTAATCCTCCATGAGGAATGGGTAGGCAATCTACTACTATAGGATTTGTCACTTTGAACCACATGTATCATTGTAGTGTTGTGTTTCTTTTTTTTTTAAGATTTTATTTATTTATTTGACAGAGAGAGAGATAGCCAGAGAGGGAACACAAGCAGAGGGAGTGGGAGAGGGAGAAGCAGGCTTCCCGCGGAGCAGGGAGCCCAACGTGGGGCTCGATCCCAGGACCCCGGGATCATGACCTGAGCCGAAGGCAGACATTAACGACTGAGCCACCCAGGCGCCCCTGGAATTGTGTTTCTTATTAGATTTTGAGATCCTGCTGGGCCCTTAGCATACTGCCTTGCACATATTTGTACTAAGTAAATATAAGGAAAGAGAATGAATGAATGAATGAATGAATGAATGAATGAATGAATGAAATTACCCACATTTATTATTTAGTTTCATGTAGATAAAAGGTTTCTGTGACACTTTGCCTATTGTTCTGAATCATATAGCACTTACCAGGTATTTATTACTATCTGAAATATTGAACAATATCCATTTCTCAAGAAGTATAGGCAGGGAATTACATGTTCTTTTTTTTTAAAGGTTTCTTTTTTTTTTAAGATTTTATTTATTTGAGAGAGAGAGAATGAGAGAGAGAGAGAGCACAAGAGGGAAGAGGGTCAGAGGGAGAAGCAGACCCCCCGCTGAGCAGGGAGCCCGATGCAGGACTCGATCCCGGGGCTCCAGGATCATGACCTGACCCGAAGGCAGTCGCTCAACCAACTGAGCCACCCAGGCGCCCGGGAATTACATGTTCTGATCAGCAGATGCCCTGAAAGCCACATGGGTCCAAGTGTCCCAGACCTGCCAACACCGGCTCTTTGTTGTAGTTACACTAATTCTCCCCTGAAATCCTTGAGTCCCGACTCAGTCCGCAGCACAGGCTTCTCCTCCTAAAGATCCCTGGGGAACTCTGTAATGACGTGGCCCAGTGGCCACAGATTCACTACACAGCTGACAAAGTCAAGAAATATGAATAGGATGGATCCGAGGGCTCCTAACACCATACACCCAAGAGCAGGCCAGCTAGCTTGGAGGTGTTCTCTCTATTCATGACCGGATGCAACAGTTCTACTCCATCACCACGAACGCCTCATGATTATTAAGAGCATATACTGCCTACATAGGTATTTTGGGGAAATCTCATGATATCCAGCTTTCCACAGTCTTTTCTTTAGGTCCAGAAATCTCAGTTATAAGGCTAATTTGCTACATAATATTATAAACTCCCTGAAGGTGGAGACTAAGTTCAGGAATCAGTTCAGGCTGACATGATGGAGACTCCTGGTGGCAGAAAGATGAGCCTCATTCTTTTAGTCTTTTTATTAACTGAATCAAGTGTTTTGATAGTCAGTAGGTTAAAAAAGCTGGACCATGTTTTCTTGGTCAAATTTATACATATATATACAAACAGAATGTTAAAATGGAGCCATTTTGTTGCAAGGTTGGGCTAAGATCCCTAAACGTTATACTGCACGAGTGAAGTCAAAGGCCACCATGCAGTATTGGGGGTGGGGGGAGGAAAGGGTAGCAAGGGGGATTTCACTCCTTCCTCTCACACATCAAGAGTATGAAAGGATCAGGAATTGGGGAATTAGAGGATTTTCAGAGCAAGTTGTTTGCTGTGTGTTACCTCCATCTCGGACGGAAGAGGTAGGACATGCCCACATTCATTCCAAGCCCTGGAAAGGGGGCCTCAACAAAACTCCTGGGAAGACTTGATAAGTTTCTGCTGAGAACTGGCAGACACAGTGGCCTCAAGTGTCTGATCCACCTGGAAATCTTAAGGACAAAACAACTTGGCCCACTACTACTCCGATGGCAAGCAGGAGAGGTGGCTGTGTTGGGATTGGGCTGTGCTCACAAAGTTGGTGGAAGCAAAGGATGGAGCTGGTGGCCAATGCCAGAAAGAACTAATGTAGGTCCGATATGGATTCAGCCTAAGAGGACAGTCCAAAGGGGAGAGGTGACCTCGACAGGAAGTGCATTGTTGATTCCAAGGCTGAGGAGGGACCATCCATAACCAGCCAGAGGATGTGATATTACCCGTGCAGGGATCCACAAGTGAAAGATCCCCAGAGCTGGGGAACAAGGGGTATATCAAAAGCACCCGTGAATGAGCTCCTAACACCTGTCAGACCTAGAAAGCGTGACACCACCTCACCACGCTTCACCCCCTTTTCCTCTGTGCTGGCCCCGACCATTTCAACCTTGCAGGGATGAAACATTTAGCTGGCAAGATGCACAAAGAGAAACAAATGGGAGAGGAGGAAAAAGAGGCCAGCTGCCCTCGACGCTGCTGAAGGCAGCAAGCTTGTTTGAGGCCTGAGTGGGGAAAGGGGAGGAGATGTGACAGTAAATGAAACTCACATGGTTTGATATTTACATTGGACTGGTTATATTAATTAGTGACTAGAGGTCCTTTATTACTTGGAAGTGACCAGAAAGTCTTGAGATTTGCTTTGCATTTCATCCAGGGAAACAACCAGCCCCACAGAACAAATTTAAAGGCACAGTGAATACTCCCTTCTCACATTCCACGAGACCTGCTTTTCTGCATAATGGTCACATTTATGTTCCTTCAAGGAACTCAGACCTCTCACGTGCCCTTCCGGAACCCTACTGCCTTCAATAAATAGAACAAATGGATTCCCTAACTGGTCGTTGGGACTAATTGGAGTGAAATTTGTTAAGCCGAGGAAGTCAACATAGCTGCTATTTCTCTTCAAGGACACACTGATGCCCACCCGAATAAAATGCCTTAGTAATTCTTCATTTGTCAAAATACAGATTTTTTTAAAATAAGTCAGCAAAAGGCACTCCAAGAGATTCAGTTGATACCCTTGTATGAAGAGGTTTAGATCCCTGTATAAAGCCAAATGTCTCCTTAAGCAACATTTGTATGTATAAATGGTTGTTTGTTGGTGGTGGTGTTTAAAAACACAAAATTGAGGGGAAAATGGGGCATGTCTTTTCATAACTACTCCCTAAATCAAGTCCAGCAAGGATGAAATGAAGAAAGGGCATATTCAGTTCACAGAGCACTGGGCCCCAGCAGGTCCGCTCTCAGGACGGCCCCTCCCCAGCACAGCTCCCTGCCCCGCAGTGTGCCTGGAACTGGATCAAGGGCAGAAAAGACAACCTTTTACTGGAGGGGGTACAGGAGGGTCAGGCACGCAGGGCTTGCAAAGAACATCTGACTCTGTGGGTTGGTTCTGGCCCCACCAGAATCAGGAAAATTCTCTCAGGAAACAGACCACGACCAGCCACTTCTGTAGCCACTGTTACCCAGAGCAGCCTTGTAACTTTAAAATTCTGTCAAAATCAGGAGTACTGTGAGCACGGGGCAAGGACAAGCCAGGATAACAGGGTGTGAGGTGATGACCTTAGAAGTCATCCAAGTAAACCGCCCACAGTCTTCCCCCCACTGCCTACTCACATGGAGGGTAAGGCTCACAAAGCCTTCTGTCCTCTCCCGGATTCTCTGCAATCCCTTCTGCACCAAGATTCTCCTCCCACAAAAAGGACGTCATACGAGAATAACCCCTTTGCACAAAGCACACAAACATCATTTGACAACAAAGTACTTGAATCGTACCACCCTGGCAAGTCTCATTCCACATGTCCATCGCCATAGTACACTCCAGAACTGTGTGTCTATTATATATACCGTTTCTTTGCATAGACTGAGCACTGAGGCCCTCGTGGGCTGAGTGACAACCCAGCATCGTGGTCTCATAGCTCATTACAAATGGATGAAATCTGTGTTTAGTGTCACTTCCCGGGAAGCCTCATCCTTCCCTGCCCCTGCCCTTCATCTTCACTTTTTCCAAGGATCTTTCAAAGCTTCCCTTCTAAGATTTTTACCTTCTCCATATTCTCAGGGCATGTGAGATAGAGATTTTGAGGAAAATGATCACTCTGAGATGTTAAGGGGCTGTCCCAGGATTAATCATTTAATAAAAGAAGTGTAGCCTTAAGCTGCCATGTTTCTCAAAGTACGGGCCCGAGCAGCTGCATCCGTGTCATCTGGGAATCGGTAGAAATGCAAATTCTTGGCATAACTGATCTTTCCCTTCTTCTCTTTCCATATCTCTGTTCAAATGTCATCTCCCCATGACCACTCCAAGTCAAGTGCTCCCCCACACTCCTTCTCCATTCCCATATTCCACTGTCCTGTCATTATGATATTTTCCATCTCATAACACGTTTCTATCCTGGTCACCGTAATGGTTGTTTTGATGTGTCAACTTGGCTAGACTGTAGTATCCAGTTATTCAACCAAATACTAATCTAGGTGTTTCTGTGAAGATATTCTGTAGACAGGGTTAACATCTACCATCAGTTGACTTTAAGTTGCCTTCCATAACGTGGTTGGGCCTCATCCTATCAATTGAAGGCCTTCATAGCAAAAACTGAGGTTTTCTGGAGAAGAAGAAATTCAACCTAAAGACTGCAGCATGAACTCCTGCCTGAGTTTCCAGCCTGCCAACCTGTCCTACAAATTTCAGCCTTGCCAGCCACCACAAATGCATGAGCCAATTAATAAATGTTACCAAAGCATGGAAAGCATAGGTTTGAGGTATGAAGCACTCATGGAGGAACTTTCTAAAAAGAGAAACTACCAAATACAAAAGCTTTTTGGTGGGGAAGATAATACATTAAAAAAAAAATTCTTTTAAGAACCTTAAAAAGTTTCAGCAACTGGAAACCAATGAGTGAAATGACAGTGGCCATAGTGACTATACCATGTAGCCTAAGAAGAGTCATGTCAAGGGGTCCATCTTTAACCCAGGAGCAACAGACCACCAGCGGACTTAGAGAGGATTGAGAAAGGTATGTCTTATAACACCGAGTCGCACATTTGCCTGACTCAGCTTTGAAACCTTGTCATTTGTTCTCTGATCTTAGCACATGAGGAAATAAACACTAATTTTTAGATTACAAGCAATCAGAATTTTCCTTGATGGAAGAATAGTATAAATGAGACCGATTAAGGAAAATAAAAAGCATTTTCTCTTGTTACTGAGGTTGACATAGTTCTTTGACAGAGTGTTTTTATTTTTTTAAAGATTTTATTTATTTATTTGAGAGAGAGAGAGAGAGAGAGCACAAGCAAGAGGAGCCGCAGGCAGAGGGAGAGGGAGAAGCAGGCTCCCGGCTGAGGAAGGAGCCTGATGCAGGGCTCCATCCCAGGACCCTGGGATCATGACCTAAGGCCAAGGCGGACGCTCAACCAACTGAGCCACCCAGGCGCCCCTGATAGAGTGTTTTTTTATATTTTAAAATATATATATTCTCGCAAAGCTGGAACAATGTGAGCAACAAAATAAAGGAGTATGGGATTATAACCCAAAGTATAAAATGAATATCCACGAATCTATACTGATATAAATAAGTGATTGAACAAATAAGTAAATGGGGGAGAACAGACAAATCTCCCGTGCAGAAGAATTCCAAATAATTTCTGTACGTACTTTATCCTGAAGGAGGGGGGAGCATAACCCTCCACTCCTAACAGTGGGTTGTGCACAGTGACTTTCTTCCAAAGAATCAAGTATGGGAAGGGGGTAACGTCACAGTGAAGGAAACTGACAAACACTACCTCAGCCAGATGGTCCAGGTCAACACCAATAGTCATAAGTCATGCTGATAGTATCTACCTTTGATGTGATGTAATGAAATGCCATCTGACATCTGCCATCTTCCCCCCAAAAAAGCCGTAATTCCCATCTAAGCAAGAGAAAAACATCAGACAAATCCCAACTGAGGTACATTCTGCAAAATACCTGCCAGCACTCCTCAAAACTGTCAAGGTCATTAAAAAAAAACAAGGAAAATCAGAGAAACCGTCACAGCCAAGAAACGTAACAAACTGTCATATGGCATCCTGGATACCGGAATAGAAAGAGGACATTGGGTAAAAACTAAGGAAACTGTTACAAAGTATGGGCTTCTGTTACTAATAATGTGTCAGTATCAGTTCTTCACTTACAATAAATATACCGTTCTCATACAAGATCTTACAGGTTTCCTTAGAGGAAACTGGGTGTGGAGAATATTGCGAAGGTCTACCATCTTCACAATGTTTCTATAAATCTAAAACGGTTCTAAAATTAGAAGTTCCTTTAAATAAAAACACACACTCATATACAACTGCGAAAACAAATTTTCTAAATAGACATATACGGAATCTCTAACAGCCCTTTTCTGTTAGACGACTCTAGAATCAACTCTTGGGTTATTGTCTATACTCATAGTTTACAAGATTGCTGCAGCTACTAGATGGTTTCCTCGGCCTGTCTTGTCCTGCATAGGCCCATGGTCCTGGAGAACCTGGCTCCTGGCAACAAATTGCCCATCCTTTTCCAGCCAGCAGAATGCAGGCATCTCCCCAGCAGAGGGAAAGGCGGCCCCGAGGCTGCACGCTGCTCCCCTGTGGGAATTGGCAGAGCGTGCCCCCCTTCTTTCAGGCACACACAGCAAAGGTGTTTGGCTTGGGGAGATCAGGGCTGCATGACAGCGGCCTTTTGCCCCCACAGCCCAGCACAAGCTGCCACAGAAGTTGTGGTAGTGGCCTCAGGGGATGCAAGATGTCTTACAGGCTGCTGCTGGGTGACGGGAAAGCCAGGGGGCTGGAGCGGGGAAGTCCATCTGTGCTACGATGAAACTCACATAAACACACCACTGGCTCATGAACCTTGAGCGTCATATAAAATAAGGTTAAGTTTTATTTCAAATTTGAGTGAGTGGAGGTAGGGTATTGGGAAGGGTGCGGACCAGGTCGGGGGATGGAGGTGTGTTTAATATTTTAGTTGACTTCGATTTACCCTTAATGTTTTTCCACATTTGCTCCGAACTTCATTGTCCGTTCACACATACACTTCCTGTGTTTAAATGATTAGGTTTCTGGAGGGGAGCCGTAACATCTGGGTAGCTTGATGTATAGAATGCGGCCAGGACAACAGAGAGCGGAGCAGTAAGTACCCCCCCCACACAGACACACTTTCAAATTGGCGTACACATTTCTGGAGAGGAAGATGGAAGTATTTATTATTTATCTTAAAGAACTAATCTAACAAAGAGATGTTCGTTGAAGCATGGCGTACTAAACGCTTGGAAATAAACTAAAAAACCAAACATCTGTTAATGGGGAAATGATTAATAAATCATTATCCATAAATAAATTCAATTATAACACTGAATTATAATACTACGCTCAAAAATATTTTGTCCAAAAATAGACTTGCCATCTCATGTAAAGAAACCAGATTCTAAAAATACGTTTGCCTGCCTCTTTTTAGTTTTTAATAGTTTCTATATTCATACTTCCACATGAACCTACATGACTTTCATAAATAAGAAGAAAACAACAACTGATAAACTTCTTTCTTTTATTTTTTAATATCTCAAGAAAGAAGGATGGAGAATCAGATCCAAGTTCTAGCTCCCAGGCATTGTTGGTTGACCTTTAGTCAAGCAAACTTCGAAGTCCTCATTTTTAAAACAAAAGGTTTAAGCCCAACAATCCAAGCTCCAAAGTTGTCATAATTCCATGATTTCCATGACTATAGTGTACATTTCCATAGCTTATTACAGCTAACAAAGAACTTTGCCCAAATATTTCTCATCTTTTAGAATTTTAGTTATTATCTCTTCAGTACCACTTTCTTCTGCTTCATACTCTCCTACAAAAAAAAGCAGAGCTACAATAAAATCCGTTGTATCAGCTACTCTTAAGAGTTCTCCTATTTCCACCAAAAATGTAATTTGGAAAATATATCCTATCCTGAAAATGTATCTTTTGCACAGTCCTTTTTTAACAAATACTTGTCACTGTTTATTAGAAAGATATTTTATACTGCTCCACTAAATAAAAACTTGGAGTCATTCTGACCTGTCTGGTACACAATTTGGGTGTGGATCAGTTAGCAAATATGTGTTGCAAATAGATGAAAACATAAAGAAAAGAATGGAAACACAGGCGAGAGGCAGGATTGCAGGAGAAAGAGCCCTCTGGGTGGGAATCAGCATATGAAGATCCTGGTCTCAGTGTCTTTGTCCTTTCCTACCTGTGTGCCCTCAGATAAATCACTTCATCTTACGGACTCTCAGGGTCTCCTCCATAAGATTAAGGCATCATATTAGGATAATTCCCAAAGACTCCTCCACGTCTAAAATTCTACTTTAAAAGAACTTTGGAAAAGAAATGTATAGTTTTAAAAGAAAAAAAAAGTTTTAGTTTTGTTAATATTTGCATCCTACAGCAATGACTTACGAGCCACTTATATTTAATAACTCTGTTAGATTTTGATTAAGAAACACGGAAAATAAAGAGACAATGTCTGGCTGGAAATTTCCATACTATGATTATACAGACAAAGTAGCAAAAACACTTTCAGGACTGTAAAGGATTAGCAAGCCGACTGTGAGTCAGTGGTTCATTCCAAATGCTTTCCTGGGACATGTTGAGTGGACTGACCGTTAACCACCAATGAAATCAACCTAGAACTTAAGTCTAACCCATCCCCTGAATTCAGCCCAAGGCTGGGCTTCACCTTTTCGGAAGTACAGAGAAACTTGAATGTCCAGTAGCTTTCAAGCCCGGTGACACGTTAGGATCTTAAGAGGAGCTTTTACACAACATATGTGGTTCCCATGCCATACCAATGAAATCAGAACCTTGAGGGAGACAGCTACAGGCAATTTTTTTTTTTTTTTTTTTTACAATCAGAGCGATTTTAATGTGCTGCCAGTGATGAACCACTGGGTTAAATAATGAAACCTATGAGGAAAAGTAAGAAGGGAGAAGTGCCCCCCCCACCAAAGAAAAGGACAGACTTTTCTTAGCAACGTACATGTGCACGGGTTGTGTTAACTATTCTATACTCTGCACTGTGCACAAAACAAGAAAAGATGGGCTTAACCATGAGGATTTGTGTGACAAAAAAGGGAAGGATTCAAAGGAACAGCAGCTGTCTGTGACTTCCTGAGGAAGGTAGAAACTTCTTTTTAAAAAAATTAGGCCAGGTGGGATTCCTGGGTGGCTCAGTCGGTTAAGCATCTCCCTTCGGCTCGGGTCATGATCCCGGGGTCCTGGGATCGAGCCCCGCATTGGGCTCCTTGTTCAGCGGGAAGCCTGCTTCTCTCTCTGCCTCTGCTGCTCCCCCCGCTTGTGTTTGCTCAATCTCTCTCTCTCTCTCTCTCTCTAACAAATAAATAAATAAAGTTTTAAAAAAATTAGGCTGGGCACTAATTCTGTCTTGGGTAGTTGAGAATCAAGATGTGGATTTCCTGGCTTTATCCAGTCAACTGCACGTTTCAATCACTCACGGTCACCTGCTGCCTCTGTGTTAACCATTCTGGCCTCTGTTGACTTCTTGTGATTCCTGGGCCTCACGTGCCCATTCTTACATTAACACCATTCTAACCACAACTCCTGGCTCTTTCCATCATCAACATCCAGCATTCGTGTCCAGGGAAACACCTCATTGCTAGTTTCACCATTTCTCCCCAGTTTCCACAGCCACCACCCTAATCAATGCACTTATTTGAGACTTATTTGAAAAGAAAAAACTAACCTGAACCTCAGAGCTGGACATGCCCTCCTCTGGCTTCTTCTGCTCCAAGCTAGCTTCCACACAAGCCCAGAGTCACCTTTCTCACATACCATTCTCATCCTCAAAAAGCCATTTGGGAACTTTTTTCTTATCTGTAATACCTGACTATTCACCAGCCAGCGCATCTCATCCACCCAACCTTTTATGTCTCCCAACACAAAAGTCTTTCTCCAACCAGCCCAGGCGGTGGCCAGTCTTCTGAACACAACATTTTTTTCCTGCATCTGTGTATGTGAGAACTTACTGCACCCAACAGCCACCAGCCCCCGTGACTCTACGGTTCACTTTAGCCGCCACACAACCCTTCCAGTCTGTGCACCTGAAGGGCAGAGAACAAGCAGCTTCTGTTTTGGTATTTCTCATCATAAAACTGCTGCGAGAACCATTGGCATCGCCCCCATGATTCTCTTCTGCCCTGAACTGAATTCCTAGGACTCCTTTTCCTAATATTTCAGCACTATGGATTCTGCCTGTTTGTGTCTGCCTTTTTCAGCTGGGATGTTGCTTATTTCCCCAAACTATTCTCTACTTCCCCCGCTACGTTCTTCAGGCAGCCAATTAATGTCTCTGATTCCTGCCACCAGATCTGCTATGACCTGGCTTTTCCCCTTGAACTTGCATTACCTGTTCTTCCCTGCCTCTGAAATCCTGAACCTTCCTACTTGCAAGTAAAATTGCCTGTCCATCCTTCATCCTCGTCACTCCACTTCCCTTCCCAGATTTAAAGACCTCACACGTTCATTCCTGTGGTGACTGACTTTCTGACCACAACCCTGGCTGTGCAAATCTTAAAAATTCAGCACATCTTCCAGTTAGGCCAGACCTCTAGGCCTGACTTCTCAGCCTGCCCAGCCCTGGTGTTCTCTGAGACCCAGCTCGAGTAGGCCTTGAACATCCATCTGCTGCAAGAGATTTTGTTGCTCTTTGTCCACTCCTCTAAGTTGCAACCTCCGAGACTATATTAACTTGCTAGTATTTATCTCTATCAATGAGCAATTCTATTGTGTTGGGTATGTCTGCTCCATGAGACAGGTTGTTTTCCTTTTTTAGCATCTGCTTCCATCCTAACTCTCCCTGTGTCTATGTCCAAATTTCCCCCTTTTATAGGATCACCAGTCGTATCGGATTAGGGCCCATCCTAATGACCTTATTTTAACTTCATCAATCTCTGTAAAGACCGTATCTCCACATAAGGTCACAGTCTTAGATAAAATTGGTTAGGACTTCAACACACCTTTTCGGGGGACACAAAGGTAAATCAGAGAGATTTTAAGAACCTGAAGGAAAAGTCTATTTAATAATCCAAGAAGCAATAGATTTCAGGTAGAGTCAAACACAGGCAAGAATATTTTAGGTGAGTTGGTGAAAGAATACTAGTATTAAGGCTTTACAATTTGTCCACTTTACAACCACTCAGAGCCTTTATGTGTGCAAACTCCCTGTCAAGCAGTCTTTTGACATTGATATATGTTATTGACACTGTCCACCTGGTAATAATGCAGTTTGCAGTTGTTGATTTACAAATCTGGATTTTCCAGTTGGCAGAATTCAATGTGAAGTGCTCACCAGCGGGGAGGTTACCATGTAGCAATCCCCACTCTCCGCCCTGTAGTCTCCAGGGCTGCACTGATCTCAAAGCTCCTCCAAAGAGGACCTCTATCATAAATCCCCTGAAAAGTGTGTCATGCCTATTTGGTAAATAGTTGAAGAGTCGGCCACATATTTTTGCTAAACCCTGCCTTAAAAATTAAAACCAGGAATGCCTGGGTGGCTCAGTCCGTTAAGCGTCTGCCTTCAGCTCCGGTCATGATCCCGGGGTCCTGGGATCCAGCCCCATGTGGGGCTCCCTTCTCGGTGAGGAGCCTGCTTCTCCCTCTCCCTCTGCTGCTCTCCCTGCTTGTGCTCTTTTGCTCACTCTCTCTCTCTGTCTCAAATAAATAAATAAAATCTTTTAAAAAATTAAAACCCAAAAGGAAACTGAATCTAGTTCTGTTTTTTGTTTGTTTGCATATGCCCATGACCACACAACATACAACTCACCCATTGTAATAGGATGCAAAATTTATTAGCAACTATGTTCTCTTTATTACTTTGATTGTGGTGGACTCAAGAAAGTTCAGAGGGATTCAGATTGGTGCATAAATTCAGAGTCCCTCTTTCATGACTTTGGGTGCATGTCACAGTGCCCAGTACAGCTGAGACCCCTACTGGTGCTTCACTTCCTGTTGTTCCAAATATCCCTTTTGGTTCCAATTCAATAAATCAGCTGTTGCAAAGCATGGTTTCCCATTGACTATGGCGGTGTTCACTGCCCTGTTAAACACCCACATTCCTTGATTTACCCTTAAAATCTGCATGTGGCACTTGTTACTAACAAAACCAGAATTTAGGCTGGAGGTGGGAAGGTTTAGCTGTTCATTTCATTAGAAACATTTACCCTTCCTTTTCAAAGCAACCTCCTGAGAAAAGCAGGGGAGTTTTGATTTAGCAAAAGAAAATAATGGTCAAGCATTATATCAGCAAATTAATTATTTAAACATATTCCATTCCAAGTAATTGCTTACTACCTGTAGTTTTTGTCAGTTGTTTTCGTTTATCTACAAAATAACACTTGCTCATTTTTAAAAATGTGAACAATACAGTAGTGTATAAAGTAAAAAGTGTAATGTAAAAAGTAAAAGTCTCTCCTCCCGTTTCCCGATCCTGATCCCCAGCGGTAATTACTGTTCATAATTAAGCAAATACCTAAACATCCATACTTAGATGTTACTTACACAGTTGCTTATTTAAAAAATAGAATTTATTTGGCATTTGCCCTATAACTTGTTTTTTTTTTCCACTCCACAATCTATTATGAACTCTCTTCATGTCATTTCATGTTTCTTTTGAAAGAATACAATTTTATTTTTTGATCAACGGTGAAATAGTGACCAAAGGTGTAACTATGTGAACACGGACAGCTGGAGCCTGCCATGAGAAATTCCGGCTTTTTTCCTTGTGCAGGACTAAATTTTCAACAGGTTATACTGGGGAAAGTGGAAACTTTAGAGCAAAGCTGAGTGAACAGTATTTCCTGTGCCATGGACAAAGGTGGGGGATTTCATTACTTCCCCAAGTGCCCAATTTTTCTACTAAAAGAGGATAAACGCTTTCAATTACATGAATTCCCATCAGGCAGACAACAATAGGCATGGACACAATTCTATAGCTCTTGAGCAATAAAAAGTATATCATAGGATGGAGAACAGGACAAAGAGGAACAGCTCTGCCTCCACAATAAGGTGGAGTGAGAATCATTATCTGCAAAATGCTGCTGAAGCACATTAACGGAAAATTTTAAGCAAATAAGTTGTACACTATTTCTCAGTGATTTACGATACTTCTGCAGAAAATTCTAGTATAATCCATGCTGCTGGTGCATATCCGGCATATTTTACCCATTTAGGTGTTGTCTTTGTATCTCTACTGTTTTTTTCCCCTTCAAACTTTTTTCCCTCTGGTCTGAACAGTTACTTTTTTTTTTTTTTTTTTTTTGGTTCAGAATCAACTGAAATGGTCAAACTAATCATTTCCAGATCTAATTTGAGGTACAGAGAGATTTCTAGAGTCTTCATCTCTCTAAACTTCTTTTTCTTCCCATTATGACAGAATCTTTATTTAAAAAGTAGACCCAATCAGATTTATAATAACAAAATTACATACATAACGAATCAGTTTTACCAAAAACACTTTTGTCTAGGATTCTACTATTGGCTTAATTCTTCTTTGTTTTGTATATATAGACCTAATCACATCACCATCACCTCTTGGAAAGCAGCAATTTTAGAATTCTTCTTCAGATAGATTTTTTTAAAGACTTTATTTATCTGACAGAGAGAGAGCGCGAGAGAGCATAAGCAGGGGGAGCAGCAGAGGGAGAGAGAGAAGCAGGCTCCCCGCCCCCAGATATTTTAAATTTTCACCTTTTCCAGTTATTTTTTATTAATTACATTTAATTATAAGTTACATCAAATTAAATATTACAGTTAAATTATATATTAGTTATAATTATAGATCAATTATATTTAATAACTAGAGTGTTGTAAAAGTCAAAATTATGGGACGCCTGGGTGGCTCAGTAGGTTAAACATCTGTCTTCAGCTCAGGTCATGATCCCAGGGTTCCTGGGATGGAGCTGAGACAGGCTCCCTGCTCAACAGGGAGCTTGTTTCTCCCTCTTCCTCTGCCCACCCCCCACTCCCATGCTCTCTCTCACTCTCTCTCTCAAATAAATAATTAAAAAAAAAAAACTTTAAAAAACAGTCAAAATAATGCCTGGCTTTGTTAGTGATGACTACACTTTTAATGCTGCATAATAAATATTTCTAGAGTTTCTTACCCTAATTTAATAAATATTTATAATGAAATCTCTCCCAAGCAAAATAGTTTTTCCATTTTATAAATGCATTAACATTTTCAGTTTAGCTCTTAGAAAAGTATAGCAAGTATTGTATAACATTTTCTTATTTATAAATGAAATATTAAGAGCACATAATGCTGAAGGGACTTGATCTGGATCCACTAGAATGTCACCACATAATTCAGATTCACAAATGACCTAAGTTGGTTATTAAGGCAAAAAATTCCTTTCTTAAACTTAACTATCATTCCCATGTCCCCACGCCCTACTATTCCATCCAGGCTGATATAATCTGGGTTCGTTCACCCCCTTCAGTGCTTTTCTTTGTAACTCTTCCATAGAACATCAGGCCATCATATTTTATTAAGATCTTCCTTTCCGGTTATTCAAAGGAGCCTTAAAAATCTCATTTTCTCTGAAGCTTATTGACTGACAGGAATGTACACATAAATATTCAGCTTCCTATTTGACACCTTCACATATGGGCTTTTTACAGAAATATTATTATGGATTGAATATTGTGTTCCCCCAAGTTGGATATGTTGAAATTCTACCACCCACTGTGATAGTATTTGGAGTTAGGGCCTTTGGGAGGTAATTAGGGGTAGGTGAAGTCATAAGGGTAGTGTCCTCATTATGGGATTGGTGTCCTTATAAGGGGGAGAGACTTTCTCTCTCTGGGAGCACACAAAAAAGAGGTCATATGGGGACAAAAGAAGATAATGGCTGTCTGCAAGCCAGAAAGGGCCTCACCAAAACCAAAGCTGCCAGAGCCTTGATGGTGGACTCCCAGCCTCCAGAAGCATGAGAAATAAATGTCCATTGTTTAAGTCACCCAGTCTATGGTCTTTTGTTATGGCAGCCTGAACTGACTAAGACAAACCTCAAACTTGATATGTCCCACACCGAACATATGGGCTACTCTGCCTATCCCAAACTTTTTTCCTCTCAGTGTTCTCTCTGTCACTACATTCTACCATATTCAATTACTTTCAAAATATAGAAACTCATTGTCCATTCAATCACCAGGCCTGTCAGTGATAGATCCTAAATGCCCCCTGTCATTCCATTACTCATGATTTCAACTGCCATTATGAAAATCCATGGGAGAAATAAAGATGGTATCTATGACACAGTGTTTGTTAAGACCTATGTACCGTTGGGGCTATTATTAGGTTAAGTGCAGCTAAATGAAATCAACCTGTTGGCTCAGACTATTTGAGATTGTCCATTTAAATGTTGAGGAAAGCCCACCCCAAACAAAGAGTTTAAATTTATTGAGTTCTCCCTTCTGATAGCAATGAGCCAAAGTTCAACCAGGTCTTAGCAAAACTTCTAGTTGATACATGTTTTAATAGTGCAATCATAAAAACAGAATGCTGTGTATACATTCCAGATAACCATAAAAATATTTCTGGGTTTCTGACTGACATGAATACTCAAATTGGCACTTTAATGATTGGTTAAAACTCCTGGACTGGAGGAAAATTATCAAAGGTCAACATCAAAGGTCTTTTATGTAAACCTCTTTCTCATTACAATATTAACCTTATTTTGTTGCCATTTCCAGTGTCCCTCCGCTTGGTATCTAGACTCCATCCCTACAATGACTTCACATCAACAGATGATCCTTTCTACTCAAGGAGGTTCATACATGTTTACCGCATTGGATTCAGCTGCCTCCCCTTTTGTAACTCCCCTATATATTCCCTAACTGACCAATATTGACCCATTGACCCCAGGTAGGGACATCTCTATGCCCATATTCAGCAGGAAGACATCACAGAAGATGAGACCTTCCACCTTCAACAACCTTCAATTTAAGGGTCAAAATTGTTCAGGGAGGAAATGATGAGGGAGCAGAAGGTTAGCTGAAGACAAAGCATAGGCTGACACCCTGCAACCTCCCCCTACCCCCCACCCTTGGGTGGGACATGTGTGACATTCTTCCAGGAATCTCCCAGCTGTCTTAATGTTAATACTTTGCTAGAGGGGAAAGCAACCTTAACTTGACAACGGCAAGACCTCTGGTATTTTGTAGGTATCTTGTAGGTCTGTCCTCTTTAGCATATGAAAGTTCTTTTGAAACCTCCCTTTCCTTACTTCCCCCACCTCCCAAGTATATAATCACCACTCCTCAAGACCCTGGTGCAGCAGCTCTTTCTGCCCATGGATCCCGTCCCCCATGCTTTAATAAACCACCGTTTTGCACCAAACAAACTAACTTCTGGTTGAGAAACAATAAATGACGTCGGTACCAAAGAAATATTCTTCTCTTCCATTTTCCATAAAAAGATGGAATGTGCTGTTTGCATGGTACTTATACCAAGGTGCTAAGGGATAAATTTAAGAAGTAAATACAACCCTACCTGATACCATTGAAAACAGAAATCAATTGGTCTACTAGATTATAAGCTTTGCAATGACAAAAACATTGCATTACTAACAGTTCACACCAAGCATAACATGTAATAAGAACTCAATAAATAATTGTTGAATACATGCACAACTTCATTATCTCTTCATTTTATTGGACTATTGTGATGCAAAATCCAAAGGATCAGTAAAAGTTGTAAATCAAGGTAATAGTTTGAATCACGATTATTTTTAGCTATGCATTCAAAGGCTAGTGAAAAGTCAATGGGCCTTGAAGACAGCTTTAAGTTTCCTGAACAATTTTTTTCAAATTGATAAATTCCATGTAATATGGTAAGCAGTGACAATGTGTCCAAAACCTATGTGTCCCTTACATTGGACACTCCTGGTGCCAACCCCACATCCATTTCCTTTAGTTTAATGGAATCCCAATTTAAATCATGCTATATTCCCCCACCAAACCATCTCCAGCTTAGAGGGAGATCCTGATGAATTCAAGCCAATCCATTGGTCCAAGGATAAATACAACACTTAAACTGAACTAGTAAGACTGAAAGGAACAATCAACATCCCATGCTTTGGGGAAATTTTTCTGTCTCCTTATTAAGGTGAACAAGAAAACATTATTCCAGAGACTGGTGGCAGCAATCTTTTGACAGTTTGATGATCCAGCCTCAGGGTAAAGCAGATACATGGAGCAGAAAGCTGGAAAGAACCTGAGTCTTTGATAAGACTGTTAAGCCACTGAACCAACCAACTGTGCATTCTGCCCCACATCTGGAGCCTCCGTAATGTGAGATAATTTTCTAATTATTTCAACGAGTTTGAGTTTTCTGCTAAAATGCATCCTGATAATTCCCTTATAAAAGATAGTTTGTTGAGAAGAGAGCTGATACAGGCTTTGGGGGAAATGTTCAAAGTACTAATCAGTCTTTAACGTTACTAAGGAAAGGATTTCCCATTTAAAGATGAACTTGATCTTACTTTTTATTTCTACTGAAAGTACTATTCCTGTAAGAGTAGTAAAGAAGGTAGATATTAAAAGAATGATACTTTTTCATTTTTTCCTTATTCAACAAATATTTATTTAAACAGTTCCTATTTAGGTGTTTTATCAACTATTTCATTTGATCTCCACAAAAACTCTGTGAAATAAATACCATTAATCACATTTTAGAAAAGGAAACAAATCATAGAGGTTAAACAACTTGACTAAGATCATAGAATCCCTAAGAACCAGGACCAGATCCTGGAACTGCACTCCACTACCCTCTGTTGCCTTCCATAATTAGGTTTTGCAAAAACTGGGTCTAATTCCCAAATTTGGTAAGCTGTTGGTAGAAAATGGTATGTGTTCATTTATATGGTATGTGTATATCATGCAAACTGGCATTTTGGAAATAATACACGGTAAGACTACACACAGACACACACACACACACACACACACACACACACACACACTAATTAGCTAGCTAATCTGCGCATATTCTTAGATATAGCAATCTTACTCCTGGAAATTTATCCTCAGAAAATAGTTCAATAGAAAAGTATGTAGATGCTCCTGGGAAGGATGGTTATCATCTCTTAAGTTGGAGGGAAAAATTTCATATCCTAACAATAATGGACTAGTTGAATAAATTCTGGCACAAAATTTAATAAGAGAATATTACATATATAGTTTAAGTAATTATTTACACTATGTAGGAACACTGAAAAGGATTTATAAGTTTAAAAAGCATAATGCAAATCATATATCTTCTATTTAAAACTACAAAGCATAAATCCATATGAACAGACTCAAGTGGAATCCACATACACACACAAAAAGATATATCGTGATTAAGATGCGGGAATTTTGCGTGTTTAAAATTTTTTTCTTTAGTGCTGTTTACAGTTAAACTTATTTATATGAGGTGCGCAATTCCAAATAGATTTTATTTCTTTTTTATTGTTATGTTAATCACCATACATTACATCATTAGTTTTTGATGCAGTGTTCCATGATTCATTGTTTGTGCATAACACCCAGTGCTCCATGCAGAAAGTGCCCTCTTTAATACCCATCACCAGGCTAACCCATCCCACCACACCCCTCCCCTCTAGAACCCTCAGTTTGTTTTTCAGAGTCCATCGTCTCTCATGGTTCGTCTCCCCCTCCGATTTACTCCCCTTCACTCTTCCCCTCCTGCTATCTTCTTGTTCTTTTTTTTTTCTTAACATATATTGCATTATTTGTTTCAGAGGTACAGGTCTGTGATTCAACAGTCTTACACAATTCACAGCGCTCACCATAGCACATACCCTCCCCAGTGTCTATCACCCAGCCACCCCATCCCTCCCACCCCACCCCCACTCCAGCAACCCTCAGTTTGTTTCCTGAGATTAAGAATTCCTCATATCAGTGAGGTCATATGATACATGTCTTTCTCTGATTGACTTATTTCGCTCAGCATAACACCCTCCAGTTCCATCCACACTTCTCAAATAGATTTTAAATAATCCTGGAGTCAAACAATTTTCTGGAAACTTTGTAAAGTTGCCAGTAATTAGTTGAGCATATTTTAGCTCTCAGCAAAGGGACTCTATACAGTTCAGTAATTTTCATCAATAGAAATTTACATCTTTATAATTCCTCTAGAAATACCTGAGAAAAGGTATACTAAAACAGTCTGCAGCATCGCACCTGAGAGATGAGCCCCCAAACCTCTCACTGATACTTATTTTAAAACATGTTTTGAACGGATAAATTATTTATATAAAGATCTAATCTTCATAAGGTAACTTCAGCTGGATTTTATTTGCTGTTGAGCAAATATATCAGCAAATATGAGTTTGGAGTGTCTTTTCCTACCCATGTACAGTACTTGGTTTCTAAGGCAAGAGACAGTCAGACTGCTTCCAACAAATCTAACATTTGAAGACATCAATTAAAAGTGGATCTTCTCCAAAATGTGGCTATCAGAATGCTACCAACAGGTAACTTAAATGTGATCAAAGTGATAATTAAAGCATATTGGAATCTTTAACTCCACTTTACCTTCCTTGTCACCATAATCTGGCATGCACACAGTAGATGCACCCATGCAATCAGAGTCAAGACCAGGGGTACTGAGGATCCAAATAAGTTCAATAGTAAATCATCACTTCTAAAGAGTGTAAAATGACTATAATAGTTGTTCCTTGGTAAGAGATGAAAGTAAATATTTCCTTAGATTCCCAGAAACTGCCACTCAATATTATAAGCTTTTGTTAATAAATGAGTTTGATCAGATCTTTTCTTCTGTGGTTCAAGAAGCCACACTTGGAGAGATGCCTTGGGGAAATAAATTTCCAGCTCCAGATTTCCCAATGAAGTCTTGGCAAAACCACTGACAATCTGACATTCAAATCTACCCAAACATGTAAGCTAATAACAAAATAATAAAATGTTCCAGAATCTGCAGGATTGGTATGCAAATTACTAGGCAATATCCATACATTAAAGCACACCAAATTACTCTTATCAGGAAAATAAAATCAAAATATGGAGAATTATGTTCTTTCCAGATGGCCAAGGAACTCCTAGACTTATATTCTGGTGTTAAACAGAATACTAGTGTCCAACCCAGCTTATCACTCCCTCAGGTTCTTTGATAAAGAGAAAAGTACAAGGCATATGAAAGTTTAGACCATCCTCCTTGGTTTTATTTTTTTTAAGATTTTATTTATTTATTTGTCAGAGAGAGTGAGCAAGAGACAGAGAGAGTGAGCAGCAGGCTCCCCACTGAGCAAGGAGCCCGATGCGGGACTCGATCCCAGGATCCTAGGATCATGACCTGAGCTGAAGGCAGATGCTTAACCAACTGAGCCACCCAGGTGTCCCATCCTCCTTGGTTTTACAAGAGGCTTAACAATATTTTAATACTAAAATAATTTCAGACTTTTAGGGAAAGCTTGCAAAAAACAAAACAAAATATTCCCATATATGTTTTACCTAGATTCTCTAAATGTTAATATTTTATCACACTTATTTTATCAGTCTGTGACCTACCTACTATCATTCTATCATCTATCTATCTATTCCTTTTTCCTGAAACATTTGAGAGTAAGTTGCCAACATCCATTTGTATATGCAAAAAAAAAAGTCATTTTATTTTACTTAACCACAGTACTCTTTATCAAAATCCATAAATTCACATAGATACAATACTGTTATCTAACCTGTAGGCATTATTCAGATCTTGCCAATTGTCTTACTTATGTTCATTTTCTGATTCCAGGATCAGAATCTATCAGCTGTCCAATCCAGGATCACACTTGTATTAGTTGTCATGTGTTCTTAGCCTCCTTTAATCTGGAACAGTTCATGATCTTGACAATTTTGAAGAGTTCTAGCCAGCTATTTTGTAGAATGTCCCTCAATTTCGGTTTCTCTGATGTTTCCTTATGACTCGATTCAAATTATGCATTTTTGGCAGGAACACCACACAAATGATGCTGTTCCTCCTTTGTGCATCGTATCAGGAAGCACAATGTTAATTTGCCCCATTGTTGATGATATCACCTTTGATCACTTGAATAAAGTGGTGCCTGCTAGATTTTTTCCACTCTATAAAGTTACTGTTTTCCTGGGTCTCAGGCAGTCTCTGCACTGAGTGTGGGGCCTGATCACAGGATCCTGAGACCAGACCTGAGCTGAAACCAAGAGTTCGATGCCCAACCAACTGCACCACCCACGTGTGCCCCTCTTTATTACTTTTAGCATCCATCGATGATTCTTGCTCAAAACAATTATTGTTCCATGCTCCCCACAACTTACATTTTACCTGCTCATGCAACTGAAATACAGCTCCTGGCTCTCTTTCTTGGAGGGCCAATACAACTAGTTCTAGCCCATAAACTATGATCACGACTGGTATATGCCCTTTCCTGCTTTGGCTCCCATTATCCTACAAGGCCTTTGCTTGTCAGTCAATTGCATTGTAAAGCGCTCCAAGAAGTCTTTGGCAATTGGGGAGTCACTAGAACCTTACATCTATACCACACAGGAAATCCTATAAAGTTGGATGGGAAAAATCTATCTTTTATTTTCATAAACTTTTGACTGGAACTTGGCATTTCCTTCATTTATGAATGTGGGCAACAATTATTATAGTGTTATCAAAATGTGGCTTTGTAACAGAAATTGCGGATATTTCACATTACATTATACTTGGTGCATATATCTTGAAATATATTTACCTACCACTAATTTGAAATTAACTTTGAATTTTAGTTATTAGATCTGTCACTGTGTCTTTTTTTTCTTTTTCACATCTAGAAACATTATTCTTAGAGGACACCTACAGACATCACCAGACCACTAAAGGGCTCCGAGACATAGGATAGGTTAAGATGGAGACAGCTGATTCCTGAGTCACCACAAGTCACTGAGATTTATGATGTTATTCATTCAGCAATTATCGTACTCCAACCAATAGAAGAAATGAAGTCACTAATTTGGAAATTAATATGCAAGGGAAGACAGTTGAAACCATGATATTAGATGTGATAATTGAAGAAAAAGGAGAAAAAAACAGAAGCCAAGTGTTGGACTTTGGGCAATTATTACGCTTTGGAAAAACAAGACAAAAACTGTTAAGGAAGCAGAGAGAAGAATTATCTGAATAGCAGAAAAAGAACCAGAAATGTATAGTGCAAGAGATTATATAAATGACACCACGTTTTAACTTCTCAAAAAATGAAAATTGCTAAGTGACAGGTATGGCACTTCTCCAAGTCTGTCTAAGATTCCTTATCTATAAAAACAATTGCTATCCAGATTAAACAGGGAAATGTAAGCAAAGTGCATGCAAAAGAAACTTAGCACAACTCCCTATGTGCACCTGTCACTAAATACAGTTAGCTCTTTTTCTCCCCAAACTTTCCACTCATCTCTACCATTTCACAGAATATGTTAGAGTTTAAGGTAAGAATTAAAGAGTACATTAAGAAAACTATAATTTTTTGAGTCAAAAGCATGGGTATTAGACTTACACTAGTTACAGTATGAAATTCAATATGAATTTATAAGCTATAAAACCAGAATAAGCAAAATCATGATTAGAATTCAAACAGAACCTTGACATTCTATTTGGGAAACAGACTGAGTGATAATTGTGGGAAAGAGAGCCTGCGATTTTAAAATGTCAATCAAATATAATCAAGAAAACACACCACATGGGGTGCCTGGGTGGCTCAGTGGGTTAAGCATCTGCCTTCAGCTCAGGTCATGATCCCAGGGCCCTGGGATCGAGCCCCACATGGGGCTCCCTGCTCAGCGGGGAGCCTGTTTCTTCCTCTCCCTCTGCCTGCCGCTCCTGCTTGTGTTTTCTCTCCGTGTGTGTCAAATAAATAAACAAAATCTTAAAAAAAGAAAAGAAGGGTCTTGGGTGCTATATACAAATATGTGCTCCAGTCCTCAGGAAACCCACTTTGATTCTCTCCAATGTCTCCTGTTGATAGCTCATCCTGATCTCATGTTCCTTTACCACAAATGCAGTGTGAAGGGGAGGGGTGGGGTGTTTTGAAATGTAAAAACATGAATCTCATACAGGCATATATAACTTTCACTTATATAACATAAAACCCTATATGCATTCTAAAAAATTCAGTTACAAAACCCACTGGAAATGGGGGGAAAAAAAAGATCAACATTGTCACCGTCTGTAAAACAAAATCTACCTCTCATCTACTTTGAAAAGTTTTATTAAGGAGCACTTGGAATCGCCATTTCCAAAGTGTGGATATGAGCAAATGAAGCATTTGGATCAAAGTCTTTAATTGCATCTTTTTCTCCTCTCACCTTAGAGATTTTCTCTTACCCCAAATTTAGGAACATGCAATTCTTGAGATTAGAGAAGAAGAGATTGTTTTCTTAATCAACAGCCCTCTGTACAGAATGACAATGGAGCTGAAAAGATTCTAACCTAATTTTACCAAAGAATGCTCCACAGAATTGACTCTATGAAAATGCCAGAATCGAAGTGACAAGTCCTAGTTTCAGGAAGAGCGTGCTGCCATCTACAGGGGGCACACGGAACTGATCCCTACGAAAAAGGACAGTGTTTATTGGGGTTTACATTTGTAATCAGCTAAAAAATAAAAAATGGCATGACAAAGAAACGTAATAAAATGTGCCCGCTTTTAAATTACTCTTGCTAAATATATTCTACTTCCTCGTTATCCAGTATAGTAGCCACTAGCCGTATATGGCCAGTATGAACTTGAAATGTGGCCAGTGTGACTGAGGACTGGAGGTTTTTCCCATAATTTTATTTCTTTCAATTAACTTAATTAAATTAAATTTTATAATTGACACTCAATTCAGTCATTGGAAAACTCTGAAGTATGTCTGTAACAACTTGGGTATATGAATCCACGTTTTAACTGTATGTTTTAAGGTATCTATGTACAGACTAAATAGTCCCAGGGAATATTAACAGCTGAATTGAAGTGTGCTAAAAAATACACACTCCATTTCAAAGAGTTAGTACAAAACAACCAGAATATATCTCATTAATAATTTTACATGGATACTGTTTTGAAATTATAGTATTTTGGACATACTGAGTAAAATGTATTAAGATTGATTTTGGGTGCCTCAGTGGCTCAGTAGGTTAAGCGTCTGCCCTCGGCTCAGGTCATGATCCCAGGGTCCTGGGATCGAGCCCCGCATCGGGCTCCCTGCTCCGCAGGGTGTCTGCTTCTCCCTCTCCCTCTGTCCCTGCCACTTGTTCTTGCTCTCTCTCTCTCTCTCTCTCTCTGTCAAATAAATAAATAAACAAAATCTTAAAAAAAAAAAAAGATTGATTTCATTGGCTTCTTTTTACTTTTGAATGTGGCTACTAGAAAATTTTAAATGACACATGTGAATCATATTTTATTTCCTTTGCACAGCATTGTTCTAATTGATTTAAAGTTTTTTAAAAAAGGTAAATATGTTAAGTGTCTATGGAATTACATAAAGTGTCATATGTAAAAATGTTTTTAGGTCCTATCTGACCCCAAGATTAATAAAAAGTGTGTACACACACTGGTATTAGTGTGAATAAATATACACAAGTTTTAGAGGAAATGATCTAATGCCATCTTCAATGATCCTCATTATTACTGATAAATATCTAAAAATGGTAGGAAATTTGGATATTGAGGAATGTAACTACATCACCATCTTTGTCATGGTTAATAAACTGGTGACAGAAACCACATTTTTAAGGGAATTCCAGTAAGTTCGCCCCCTGTTCCATATGTTGCTCCATTTTGTCCACCCACCTCCAGCGTTCGATCTCCAGACTGTATATTTCAAGCAATCTCCCACGGCCCTTCGTTCTCACCAGTGCAGGGCACAGACTTCTCTGTGGACCTTCCCTTTGTCTTTAGCTGTGGAAACAATTCTCCATTGTAGGGACACATCCTTCATCAAGGATGGCCTCTTCAGAGCTACAAAAATCGTATCTTTCCTTCTCTTCTTTCCCTTCCTTCCCTTCAACTTCAACATATTCTTCTGTTACTCAGACAGAAAACAAAAGGAAAACAGGCCCACGATTCAGCTGGTAGAAACCCACACAAAGATAAGGTTTTCAACCATCAGTATTGAAAGTCTCACCTTCGAGGAAACCGGGACAGTTGGTCATCCTATTTGCTAATGTGACCTCTTGACAGCAAAGCAAGAGAGAGGCAAACTTCCCGACTTCCGCTCCAGTAACACCCCACTGCCTTCTTTCCCTGAGTGCTTAGACTCCTTCCCTCTACCAACAGGCTGCCTGTCTCCTTACCACCCCCTTAACGGGTCTGACTCACATTAATCTTTCAGGCATCATTTACTCCCCAAATCCTTCACTCACTCCTCCAGGCTAAGGTAAACGGTTAACTTTTAAAGTTTTAAATTCTCTGTCCATTCCCCAAGGCTCCGTCAGCTGTGATCTCCTTGAGTTAGAACTGGTGGCATTCATTTTTGTATTCTCACATAAGCTGAATTTGTGAATGAAGGAAGGTTGATGTGTCCTGGAAAAGCACCTGAGCTCTGGGCAATTTCTTCGGCCTTCTCCCAACTAATTCACTCCTCTTCTGCCATAACGACCAACAATAAACTGTTTTCAAGCCTGGATGTCCATTTCTCAGCCTTCAAGAATTTTTCCCCTTTCTTAGCCCCTCTAACACAGTGGATAATACCATCTCATTACTAACCCCTGACTGACACCACTGCCATGCTCACCCCCAGGGGGCAGGGAGGGAGGAAGATGCACCCCAAAACACACACACCAAAAACAACAGCAACAACAACCCCTCCCACAAGGCAAAAACAAAAACAAAAACAAATACAAACAAAAAAATTAGTTTCTGTTTTCAACACTGACTAGTAATTTTTGCCTTTGGCTTTTGGAATGGCTCAATATGCATATTTCTTCCCATCTTGAGAAGAAAGAGAATCCACCTGTGCCACTGAAGGATTCAGTAAGATGGAGAAAATGTGTACAGCAAGTGAAAGAAGAATACCTAGAAGTTTCTGCATATGGAGCAGTGACAAGCAGTTCTCAAAGTGGTGGGTACTAAAGGAGATGCAAAAGAATATCAGGCACATATCAGACACAGTCCTACCTTTCCAGGAGCTACAGAGGATATTATTTGGAAATTACACAAATATGTTTTATAAGCATTATATAACACATAAGAAAATAAATTGCTTTTAGAAATACAGAGAAAAATTTAAACACATGTTAAACATTCTAACATATTAATTTATATATATTTGTTATGTAATCATATATTTTAAATATATGTTTAAATTTACATATCTTTATACATAAATAACATATTGAAATATACTCAAAGTGTTTATGGTTTCAAATATATTTTAAAACACTAAATTATTAATGGTCATTTTTAAAAAAGATTTTACTTATTTATTTGAGAGAGAGAGAGAGTGAGCATGAATGGGGGGAGGGACAGAGGGAGAAGCAGACTCCTCGCTGAGCAGGGAGCCCAACGCGGGGCTCGATTCCAGGACCCTGGGATCATGACGGGAGCCAAAGACAGAGGCTTGACTGACCAAGCCACCCAGGCGCCCCATTAATGGTCATTTTTGAGTGCTAATCATGTAAAATAACTACCTAATTCTCAAAATGCTACAAAGTAGGTTCTATAATTATCCCCACTTTGCAGAGAAACTTGTGGTACAGAGAAGTGAGGACACTCTTTCAAGATCATAGAATTTGCAAATGGAAGCGTTGGGATTTAAAGTGAGAGCAACTCCCTGGATGCAAAAAAGATGCCTACACTATCCTCCAATAATAAAATAAAAAATAAGCAAAATTAATTTATAAAATAATCTGCAAGGTCCAAAGCAATTTTCAGCTACACCATGCTGTTTTGCTACCAGGTGTACAAAATGTGCCCCTATGGATGCTCCACAGATAAATATACACCTTAGTAAAGAAATGCTTATTTCGGGCGCCTGGGTGGCTCAGTTGGTTAAGCGACTGCTTAACTCCCAGAGTTCCCGGATCGAGTCCCACATCGGGCTCCCTGCTCAGCGGGGAGTCTGCTTCTCCCTCTGACCCTCTCTCCTTTCGTGCTCTCTCTCACTCTCTCTCTCTCAAATAAATAAAATCTTTAAAAAAAAAAAAAGAGATGCTAATTTCTCAGGGGGTAAACCCATGCAAGAAGGAGTAGAGAATAGGGTCTTCCTGATAAATTTCTTTTCTTCATTTAAGTTAGAATTATGGGTATTTTTGACCTGGAAAAGACATTAGAAGTGGTTGTCAACCTTGATTACTCTTTAGAAGCACAAAGAGACCTTGAAAAGCTATGAAGATATGGTTAGCACTTGCAGAGATGGTGACTTAATCGGTTTGGGGGACAGCCCAGGCATGGGGATTTTTAAACTTCCTACATGAATTTAATGCGCTGCCAACGAGAATCACTGCTTTGTTTAGAGTAAACTAAAGATTCTCAAAGTGGGTCTCCAGATGGGCAGCATCAGCTTCACCTGGAAACTTGTTAGAAATGTAAATTATTAGACCCCATTCTAGGTCTACTAAATCAGAAACTCCCAAGAGTGGGGCCCAGAAATTAGTGTTTTACTACACCATCCAGGTGATCTGATACATACTTAAGTTTGAGAACCACTGAACTAGTTCACTTCTTTCATTTAGTGATAACTGAAATCCAGATTTAAATAATTTGCTCATGGTCACATGACTCATCAGCGTGCACTAATATAAAATACTACTAATAATGGCTAACAATTATTGAGGGCTCACTGCCAGCAAATAGGTATACCATTTTGCCTTGACTAATTCATGCAATCTCTGCAACAATCCAAAAGGGATGTGTTCTATTATTATCCTATTTTACAGATGAGGAAACCAGGGCCAGAAATTGCTCAAGGTCATAGAGCTGAGGAGTAGAGAAGCAGAAGAGAGATTTGAACATCAATCTCTCCAGCCAGGAATGTAATGGAAAAATGCCACAGAGCCCATGAATCTTATTCTGTCTAAGAAGAGGGGCTGAGGTTTAATTTCCCATGCAAAGGGTGAGGAATATAAGTGAAAGAGAAATGTTAAGGAAGAACATGCCTAACTTTTCAGTTCCACTCTTGGAGGCTTCGACTACTTTAAACCACTATGTGAGAATGGTTTTTATTTTCTTTTTAAGATTATTGAATGCATACCAAAAAATATATAAAGCATATTTAGGGGGTGCCTAGGTGGCTCAGTCAGTTAAGCAGCTGCCTTCCACTCAGGTCATGATCCCGGGGTCCTGGGATGGGGCCCTGCATCGCATCTGGCTCCCTGCTCAGCGTGGAGTCTACTTCTCCCTCTCCCTCTACCCCTCCCCCTGGCTCGTGCTCTCTCTCTCTCTCTCATAAATAAATAAAATATTTAAATGTTTATATAAAAATAAAATAAAAATGAATACCTAAGTGATCACCACTCAGATATTGCTGGTTAATTCTTTGTATTGTTGACCAACAGCTCCATGTGTCAAATAATTAACCATGGGAAAAAATGGTATATGGCTAGATATTAAGAAACACCTGAATACCATTGGCCCAAACACTGGTCCTCAGGAATAGAAGAGCATGCAAGTAGAATATGATGTATATATATCTTCTCAAAAGTAATACCCTTAACCATAAAATTTATGAGATGTGTATGGAATATATTGATATGCAAAATATCACACATACATGGCACATATATTTACACATAGATTTCCAATATTCCATAGAAGGAACTCAATCATAAAGAGAGTTTGTATCTTTTAAGAGGTTAGAAATTGAAATTTAAGGGATCCATTGATATTTTCTGAGCATCTTAGCATATTAACAGCGTCTACTAATTTGTCTAGCACTTTTCAAAGAGCCACAGTTTCACAAATAGCTTTCATTTAGTTACCACAACAATTTGTGGGTTAGGTATGGCCAGGGATTTCACTGTCACAGAATCGGGAGAGGGTGAGATAGTGGGAGGCAGCAATTAGCCTAGAAGGACTCCAGGACTCTCTTCTTGCAAGAGAGCACTGAGGAAGCAGGCTAGAGAAGCACTAAGAAACCTATCTGGGAATTCCACATTTACCATAATAGACCCATTATTGTATCCATATATCTATGGGTATGCCAACATTTCTACTACAAGGTTTTTCCCTTAACAGAGATCCAAGTAATTTTCATTAAGAATTTTTTTTACAACCCATATTTCTTCATGAAAAGCATCTGACTTGGAACTACCTTGGGACCATGAACACTTTTCTAAAGCAAGGAAAAAAGGACATATTCTAATTCATCACCCTAATATCTGTACTCAATTCTACAGGTGTCAGAAAAGAGTTACTTTGATTTTTGGAGAAATATCATCAATGAAATACTAACTCCATTGCATTTCCATTGTTGCCCCTCTGTTTAAACCAATCTTGATATTCTGGCTACCTTCTCATGAAGAGAGAATTTTTCATTGTTTTCCTGCCATGGATAGATCCCACACTCCACAAAGTTGGAATATTTTGCAACAACAAAAAAATATGACTCAACATTTCTAATTAAATGGGGTAAGTGCATAGAACAGGCAGTTTTTTTGTTATTGTTTTTATATTCAAGTATAAACAATAATATGGGGGTATTTCTAGCTACCCATCTTTTTAGTAGTGATCCATTTTACTGGTATACCCTGTACACAGTGGACAAGAAAAAATTAAATAGCAGAATCCCAGTTGCTGCAAATAGAGACTGCACTGACAGGGACAAAACAGAAGGTAACCAGACATAATATTTGAGTAATAGCTGAAGATTTTATTGTGGAACACTCAACCCAGAATTTAGTTCTTCCACTCCAAAAGCCAGAGAAGCCTAAATTCCCATTGCTGAAGGGCAGTTCAGAGGCAGATGTTGCTAGGTACATAGAAAGTGCTTAAAAGAGTTGCACTTCCATAATGTGCATGGAACTGGACAGAAGCTGTAAAAAGAAAAAGCTAGAACTATACTCCAAAGACTCTACAGTAAAGTCAGATCCTTAAGCAATTGCAAACAAATTGATTTTTCTCAGTGATTAGTACAGAAGCCTATATAAAAGGAAAAACTTACTCCAAAAGGAGAATGATTGAAGATGGACAAGTTAGGTAACTAAAAGAGGACCCAGATTTAAAATACAGCAGGCAATTTTCCCTTAGCTACCCGGGGCTAAAACACTCACCAGTCCTTCACGAGGAAGGACTAGAATTAACACAAGGTCCATGATGTTACTTGAGCTGTGTATTAATTGCAGTCAAGAGTGTGTGTGTGTGTGTGTGTGTGTGTGTGTGTGTGTGTGTGTGTGTGAGATAACTTATACATGTATTTATTTATAAAATCATAACAAGTGGTACGTGGCAGGGGGAAAATAGTCTTCATTTAGAAAAATAATTTAATGGCACATTGAGTCATTTTTTTGTGTTGGGGGGTTGTGTTGTTGTTTTGGTTTGGTTTTTTGTTTGTTTGGTTTGGTTTGGTTTTTGGTTTTTTAGTGCATAAAAATCAAGCAAGACCAGAAGGAGCGAACAAAACAAAGAATGGACCAAAATATTCTGTGTAAGACAACAGTAAAAAACAATACCGAGGTTGGGCTTCCTCTCAAGATGACTATAAGGAGAAAAGTATACAAGAATGTTGCAAACACCAGGGATGTTGGATTCTCAGCTGGACAATGGATTTTTAAGGAGAGGGATTTTAAGATTCTATTTCCAGGTGCTTGTTTGTTGTGCTGTAAACTCGTCTTCGGTAGGATCTGGCAGTAACTAAGGTCTTGTCTAGGTGGCCTTTTGCAGAAATCAAAGAAAGAGAATGAATTCCACCTCTGAATCCACTCACTATAGAACATGGATGTGACCCACAAGAGGGTAAAATGATCCACATGGAGTTAATTCAGGAAGAAAGAGCTGGGTGCCAAAGACAGCCCTGAAGAAACAAATCTCCTCGTAATACATGTACATTGTAGGGATGGGGAAATTGGTCCTCCCAAATTGAGGGTTGTGCAATCTTACCTAGATTTTCCCTGGTAGTGACCCTTACCAACAGCTTGCTCACACGTACACATGCAGACTTCAGTTAAAGTGCTTCATAAACGGCATAGCTTCTTCTGTATCTTAGATTCAGACACATTTGATTAATTCTAACATTCAGATTTCCACTAACCCTTTCTGGTTCTGATAAAGAAAGGTTCTAGAAGGACCCAACATTCTGATATCAGAGTAGTGAAGCCACACTTCTCTAAGAATGACCCCTGAGCAAGGGCTGTGCATTCTTGGGTATGCAACTTCACTTAAAAATATTTACGAAGTGGAATCACGACATTTTGCCATTTTTATTAAAAATGAAAATGTGTCCCGAGATTCCCACTGTCTAGATATGAGCTCCCAGGTGATGGTCGGCAGTGCAAACAAAGCTCCACGGCACAACAGGGCTGGACATGCCAAGGAAAGAGTAACGAAGCTGACATTTTTTGAACACTTAAATACAATAATAAGAATCTAACCTATCAACACAGTTTTGAAAATATATTAGCAGTCCGATGTTGTCTTATGCAATGGAGATCACAGGAAGATTCTGGTTTTATTTTTGGTTCTCTAGATTATATAGTAGATCTTGAATATTTTGTTCTTCTGTTAACTCCAAAGTATGTAAGAATTTTTCTTTTTCTGTATGATTGAAAAATACAGAAAGTCTATTTCGAAAAATAACTTCATGTTATTTCTTCATTTGGATAAATAACTTCTTCATGATTTAATGACAAGAGCAGCCAAGAGAGATTAGAGGAGTCAGCTTTTAATGCCCAATTCTGCCAGTAATTCAGTGTAAGACCTTGGGCAAGTTATGGTCCATCTTTACTTTTCCTCTTCTGTAAAACAAAGGATTGGGCTAGGTGTTCTCTAAAGTTTCCTGGAGCCCAAATATGCTGTCGTTTTATGATTCTAAATGCATCACTATCATTATTACTATTCTGTTGTAGTATTATGGAATAACTTGGGAAGAACAAATTGAAGACTACTAAATGCATAAAAAAGAACTGAAGAGATAAGCATATTTTAAGCCCCATTCATAAAAGGAGTCCCCCTAAGGCATCCTTATTAATAAAAGTAGTTTGCTTTTTCACGTCTGTCTTCATATCTCTATTAGGAAAAAACAAACAATCCAGCCCATAACTAACAAAACTGCACAAAATCCCTGCTAAATTTCTATCATATAAAGAATGCTTTATATTCCTAAGGTTTTATAAGTTCCTGAATAGTTTATAAACTCCTTGTTTGAGAATACATTTGAGGGTAAATACATGGAGCCCTAGACATGGCCTCTGTGTTTGGAAGCATACTTTAATAGGTTCCTCAAGTTCAGACCATTGCCTTATTACAGGAAATGGATGAAGTCATTACTGGCTTCCAGTTTGTCTAAAAAACTACCTGCTTTCTCAGTTTAACAGACAACCCTCCACTGTATGTCTTTTTTGCCTGTGTGGATGCAGCACCTGTTCTCGGCACCAAAGCCTTCATCTTCGTTCTAGTCAGACATGAAGAAACACCGGGGAGAAGACATGAAGAAGGACAGCATCCAAGTGAGAACTTCTTCTAGGGGAAACGACAGCTAAACGAGTTCTCAGTATAGTGAACACGCATGAGCTCACTCCGTTAGAAGCAATAATTTGTGTAGCAGTTCCGAAGGCACAATCCAAGGTTCTAGGCCGGCTCCACTCCAGTCTGCTCTGACCAGAACGCATTTCCTCCAGACTCTCAGGGTCTTGCTTTCAAGCATTTGGGGTGCAATGAAGGAAGATGAGAAGGAAGGCAAGAGACAAGAGAGCTGGAAACTTTTTAATATGTCCCTAAAAGCCTCTTTTATAGAGATGAGTAATGAAAAGATTGGGGCCAGCAAATATATTCAACCTTTCCACATTTTCTCTAAACAGTTATAAAACTGAGAGTCTACTAAGGTCAGAATTAAAATAATACGGCCTTGTTTTTGTATTTTAAATGGTTTTTAGTGGAATGTTAAAATAGCCTCAGCACTAGTAAAAAGTGTGCTCGAGAGTAGCTTTGATTTGATTCAGGAGTGGGGAATAGGAACCACCAAGTCAAGGGGGAGACCACATGACTGTGATCTCTCCTTGCGATGACAAGCACAGTTCTCCGAAACTCCTCCCCCTGCCATACATGCATGTCCCTCCTCATCACAGCAAGGAATGATACATCATGAGTTCATCTCATTTATTTTGACCAGTCATCATTTATTATTTTCAATTCATTCAAAAAACATTAATTGAATGCCTACTATGTGCCAGACATTAGGCATATGGCAATGGACAAAACAAAGAACCCAGCCCACACAGAACTTATATTCTTACGTAAAGAGACAGAAAAATACGTAAAGTACAGGGTAAGTTAGAAGGTGGGTAACATAACATAATAAAAATAAGAATAATAATAATAAATTAAAAATAAGAAAATAAATAAAATAGAAAAGAAAAGAAAAGAAGGTGGTAATGAGAGAAAATTAACGAAGGAAACGCAATGTATGCAGGGAGGAGGGGAGAAGATGGAGAAGTTGACCATTTTAAATAGGGTGGCCAAGGAAGCCCTCACCCCAGGTAAAAGTTGAATAATAACCTCAAGAAAATGAAGGAGCAAGCCATATGTCTGAGCAACTAGCAAATGTACCAGTTCTGGGTCAGGGGCATGCCCAGTGTGTCCACACCACAGTAAGGAGGTCAGTATGCCTAGAATGAGGAAGAGTTAGCAATAAATCAAAAAGTTAAGGATGGGTCGGGAACAGATTTGGCTTTTCTTGAGTGAAAGTGAAAGTTATCGGGAAGTTTAAACTTAACATGACATGACTTCCATTTTAAAGGATAGAGCAGGGAAGGAAGTTACAGATGGCTACAGCACTCCAGGCAAGAAATAGCGGTAGCTGGGACCAGGGTGGTGGGGATGGAGTGGTACGAAGTGGTTAAATTCCGGATATATTTTTTATTATAAAGTCAACGGGATTCTCTGGTATTCAGATGTGTGGTATGGAGGAGTTAAGAATTACTCCATGGCTTTTGGCATGAGAAGTGGAGGAAGGATTTGCCATAAATCAAGGTGGGATGTGTTGTGAGATGAGCAGGCTTAGGGGGGATGTTAGGGATGTCTTTTCAGACTTGTCAAGTTTGAGAAACCTCTTGGACATCCATGCAAAGATGTGAAGTAGGCAGTTGGATGGGTAAGTCTAAAGCCCAAGGGGAGAGACAGTGATATATGGTACATATGTATGTATGTATTTAATCAAAGTATAATTGACATACAGTGTTATATTAGTTTCAGGTGTACAATATAATGATTCAACAATTCTGGTATTTCTCAGTGCTCATCAAGATAAGTATACCCTTTAATCCCATTCACCTATTTTCCCCATCCCCCACACCTACCTCCCCTGTGGCCATAGCCAGTTTGTTCTCTGTATCTAAGAGTCTGAGTTTTTGTCTTTTTGCTTTGTTCATTTGTTTTGTTTCTTAAATTCTACATATGAGTGAAATCATATGGTATTTATCTTTCTCAGTCGGACTCATTTCACTTAGCATTATACCCTCTAGGTCCATCCATATTGTGTCCATTTCATTCTTTTTTATGGCTGAGTAATATTCCATTGTATATATACTACCTCTTCTTTATCCATTCATCTATTGAGGGACACTTGGGTTGCTTCCATACCTTGGCTATTGCAGATAATCCTGTAATTAACACAGGGGCATATGTATCTTTTCTAATTGGTGTTTTCTTTTTCTCTGGCTAAGTACCTAGTAGTGCAATTAATGGATCATATGGTAGTTTCATTTTTTAATGAACCTCTGTACTGTTTTCCACAGTGGCTACACTAATTTACATTCCTACCAACAGTGTGCAAGTGTTCCTTTTTTTCCCACATCCTCACCAACAGTCGTTAGTTCTTGTGTTTTTTATTTTAGCCATTCTAACAGGTTTAAAGTGATATCTCATTGTGGTTTTAATTTGAATTTCCCTGATGATCAGTAGCATAAAGCATCTTTTCATGTGTCTGTTAGCCATCTGTATGTCTTCTTTAGAAAAAATGTCTATTCAGGTCCTCTACCTGTTTTTTAATTGAATTATTTGTTCTTTGGGTGTTGAGTTGTATAAGTTCTTTATATATTTTGGATAGTAACCCCTTATTGGATATGTCACTTGCAAATATCCTCTCCCATTCAGTAAGTTGTCTTTTTGTTTTATTGATGGTTTCCTTTGCTGTGCAGAAGCTTTTTATTTTGATTAGTCCCAATAGTTTAATTTAATAATTTAATTTAATTCCCAATAATTAATTTAATTAATTCCCAATAATTTAATTTAATAATTTAATTTTTTAAAAACCATGTCAAAGAAGTTACTGCTTATGTTTTCTTCTAGGAGTTTTATGGTTTCAGGTCTCACATTTAGGTCTTTAATCTATTTTGAGTTTATTTCTGTGTATGGTGGAAGAAAGATGGTATTTAAAGCCATGACACCAGGTATGATTGAGAAGAAGAAGAAGAAGAAGAAGAAGAAGAAGAAGAAGAAGAAGAAGAAGGAGGAGGAGGAGGAGGAGGAGGAGGAGGAGGAGGAGGAGGAGGAGGAGGAGGAGAAGCTGCCACTTAAGGAATGGATCCAGGGGAGTTCCAACTTTGAGAGATTGTGGAAATAAGGAGTAAGCAGCAGAGGAGACTGAGAAGGACAGGAAGGAAAGCAGAATATGCTGACAGCCAAATGAAGGGATGTTTCAAGATGAAAGCAATGATCAACTGAGTCAGATGTGGCTGACAGGTCAAATAAAATAAGGACTGAAAACTGACACTGGATTTAGCAATTATCCCAAGTAAGGTCAATGAGAATTGACTGCTGCTAAAATATGCCTGCCAGCCTGAGCAAAAGAAATTGATCAAGTTTTTGGCTAAATAATTAGATCTCAGAGGGGAAACTTTATCATATTCAGTTGTCCTTTATTTCATAAATATTACATTAGAAAAAGGGAGAGTTTCATTTTCTCTTCAGTGACAGTCAGACTTAACAGTGACACTTCTTAGCTAATAACAAAAGGCTTATTAACTTCATGGAAGGTACTTTCTGCTTTCTAGACTTGGGAAATTGCAGGCAATTTCTCTTTCTTACCTAAAAATAAACTTTTCCCCTTCTTCAAATCATACCTGGAATGCAAAAATGGATATTTCTGTTGACTGCCTTGCTGTGAGTTTTTGTCTTCTATTTCCTCTCCTTGCTGCTAATTCTGAAGACTTTCTGTTTGTGTGAACATCTTGGATGTCTCCCCCTGTCTCATCCCCTTGCAATCTCAGACTCCTCTCCAGCTCCTCCCCCTGCACTACCTTAGTCAATCCCATCTGGAGCATCATAAAGTTCTACTGGTTCCCACAGCAGCGGACTTGACGTCGCTGACAGACATGATGAATTCTGAGGACACCCAGCAAGAAGAAAGGTAAGCAAGGGAAAATATAAGCAAGGACAAAAGAAGGAAGCTGGAGGAGGAGGCCTTCACTGACTGTGTGTTCCCATTATATTCCACATAAACAGGATAAACCAGAAACTGCAGGATTTAGAAATTCCACATCAATAAAGTTCAACCAAACTTTTACCTAAATAATTGCATATGCCCAGTAAACACTACCATATTATCTATGCACCTCAAGTGATGGTACTGGTTGAGGACCAACCGACTCAAATTCAATAAAATAACCAATTTGGGGAATAACTTCCCATTTGCATAATTTTTCCAAACTGGGGCTTATGCATATAGAAATTGCTGAGTTCTTGAAGATGGGCAGTACAAACTAAGACAATGACAGTTTTTAGGATCTTCTCGCCATGATATCACAATCCTAACTTTAAAGCACATCAACACATGAATTATTCTTAATTACAGTGAATTTCAGTATATGATCAGCAAATAAAAATTGCTAGATATTTGGGGAGCCTGGATGGTTCCATCAGTTAAGAGCCAATTCTTGGTTTGGCTCAGGTCATGATCTCAGGGTCATGGAATCAAGCCCCACGTCTGGCTCCGCGCTCAGCACAGTCTGCTTGTCCCTCTCCCTCTTCTCCTCCCCTTGCTCACTTGCTCTCTCGCTCTATCTCTCTCTCTCAAATAAATAAATAAATAAGTTTTTTTTAAAAGTCTATGCTGCAATCTATACTTTCAATGCAATCCCGATCAAAAGGCCAACAGCATTTTTCCACTTGCTGGAATAAACAATCCTAAAATTTGTATGGAACCAGAAAAGACCCTGAATCACCAAAGAACTGTTGAAAAAGAAAAACAAAGCTGGGAGCAACACGTTGCCTGATTTCAAGTTCTATTACAAAGCTGTGATCAGCAAGACAGCATGGTACTGGCACAAAAACAGACACATAGACCAATGGAACAGAATAGAGAGCCCAGATATGGACCCTCAACTCTATAGTCAAATAATCTTCGACAAAGCAGGAAAAAATATCCAATGGAAAAAAAGACAGTCTCTTCAATAAATGGTGCTGGGGAAATTGGACAGCTATATACAGAAAAATGAAACTCGATCATTCTCTAACACCAAACACAAAGATAAACTCTAAATGGATGAAGGACCTCAATGTGAGACAGGAATCCATCAAAGTCCTAGAGGAGAACATAGGCAGTAACCTCTTCGACATCAGCCACAGCAACTTCTTTCAAGACACGTCTCCAAAGGCAAGGGAAACAAAAGCAAAAGTGAACTTTGCAGTGAATTTGGAACTTTTGGGACTTCATCAAGACAAAAAGCTTCTGCACAGCAAAGGAAACAGTCAACAAAACAAAGAGGCAACCCAAGGAATGGGAGAAGATATTTGTAAATGACACTACAGATAAAGGGCTGACCAAGATCTATAAAGAACTAAAACTCAACACCCAAAAAATAAATAATCAAGTCAAAAAATGGGCAGAAGACATGAACAGACACTTCTCCAAAGAAGACATACAAATGGCTAACAGACACATGAAAAAATACTCATCATCATTAGCCATCAGGAAAATTCAAATCAAAACCACACTGAGATACCACCTTAAGCCAGTTAGAATGGCCTTGTCTGACAAGGCAAGAAACAACAAATGTTGGAGAGGATGTGGAGAAAGGGGGAACACTCTTATGCTATTGGTGGGAATGTAAGTTGGTACAGCCACTTTAGAAAACAGTGTGGAGGTTCCACAAAAAGTTAAAAATATAGCTACCCTATGACCCAGCAATTGCACTACTGGGTATTTACCCCAAAGATACAGATGTAGTGAAAAGAAGGGCTACATGCACCCCAGTGTTCATAGCAGCGATGTCCACAATAGCCAAACTGTGGAAAGAGCCAAGATGCCCTTCAACAGATGAATGGATAAAGAAGATGTGGTCCATATATACAATGGAGTATCACTCAGCCATCAGAAAGGATGAATACCCACCATTTGCATCAACGTGGATGGAACTAGAGGAGATTGTGCTAAGTGAAATAAGTCAAGCAGAGAAAGTCAATTATCATATGGTTTCACTTATTTGTGGAACATAAGGAATACCATGAAGGACATTAGGGAAGGGAAAAATGAAGGAGGGGATACCAGAGGGGGAGATGAACCATGAGAGACTACGGACTCCGGGAAACAAACTGAGAGTTTTAGAGGGGAGGCGGGTGGGGAGATGGGTTAGCCCAATGATGGGTATTAAGGAGGGCATGTATTGCACGGAGCACTGGGTGTTATATGCAAACAATGAATCATGGAACACTACATCAAAAACTAATGATGTACTGTATGATAACTAACATTTTTTTAAAAAATTTAAAAATTACTCTATGTTCTACATCAGACTTGATTATTTTGGTGTTCTTGGCACTTTTAAAGAATTATAACTGAGAATTTTTGAAAAGATACAGTTGCAAATGATTATTTTATTAGTCTATTAGTCTTATTAGAAACTAGTCGCTCCAGAAAATGCTTAACTGATGTCTTTCTTTTATAATATCCTTTAAAAGAGAAAAAGCAGGAAAGCACAAGGAAGGAAGATTATACTGCCCAGAACTCCCAGACATACTTTCAGAGTGTAAACAAACATTTTCAGGGAAAGGTATCAAATGTTCAAGGAAAAAATGCTGAAAACACTTTAAAATAAGTAATATATGTTGAAGATACCATTTTTATAGTATACAGGAGTCCTTTCCATTGCAGTGAATTTGAAACCTTGAGAAGAAATTGAACGTTTTTTTCTATGTCTTTGCAATTTGGAACTGTTATGTTTATTATCCTGGTGAACGATTTTGCAGAAAATGATGGAAACATACATAGGGAACCAGTGTCCACGCTGTAAATTTCTAAGAAAACAACAATATTCATATGAAAATGAAATCCAAAATTTGAAAGTAAACTGTGAGAAAACAGTATTTTTAAATAATGTGGATTTTTAAATGCCACTGATCGCACACTTGCCTCTATATTTTAAATCAATATTAACAATACATTTCAGAGTGTTTCTATTTTGCCATTGCTAATTTTCTTTATTCTCCCAGGGTATAAGATTTGTTCTTTAAAAAAAAAAAAAAGGCTACATTAAGATTCAGCTTCCAAAGAGGTTGAATTCCTAGTAACTGCAGGTACATGGCACTTACTGCTAATTGAATGTGGTTGCTTTTAGCAAATCTGGTAGCTGCTAAAAGCTATTGTTGCTGTCGTGCTGCCTCACCTGCCCACAGGGCAGCACACACCTCTCCTCCACCAAAGCTACACATGTGCAAAATTTGCCTACCAAAATGTGGAGCTAACTCCTTCCCTTAAATGCATAAAGACAGAAATCTTAAAGAGCTGCCTACAAGGTCACTGCAAGAAAAGGTGGACTTCCTCATGCAAATTAAATTTGCAGCTTCAGTACATTCTACTAATACTGTCCAGCAATAATGCCATAAAACATTCAACAAAAATGTTGAATCATGCATTCATTGTTGTGCATCATTGTTTCCATTCATAATCCAAGACTCTTTGAGTCTTATTGTCTGCATTAGACACCTTCTATGAGGGTAGAGTTATTTCAAGGGAATTACCGAGGACAAGGAAAGAGAGAAAAATCCAGAAGTAGTGACTTTAACTCTCAAATGTCCCAGGAATGAATTTCCCAGCTGTACAATTGTTGATCAAACAAATGTAAATATTAAACAAATCATTATATGCCCCCTCCTATTTCATAGCTAGGATCCCACAGATCACAACCCACAGGAAATATCAGTGGAGCTCCTTTCACTAAAGAAGTTAATATTACCCATTTCAGGCAAATTTGTCCAGGGTCATATGGCAAAGTCAGGGTCATCCAAAGACTGAATCCACTAATAATGACACCCGACTGATTGTCATGCTTCTTTAAGATCTAAATAGTCTATGGAGAGGCACCTGGGTGGCTCGGTTGGTTAAGCAGCTGCCTTGGGCTCAGGTTGTGATCTCAGGGTCCTGGGATCGAGCCCTGTGTCAGGATTCCCACTCAGCAGGGAGTCTGTTAGTCCCTCTCCCTCTGCCCTTCCCCCTGCTCTTGCTGTCTCTTTGTCTCTCTCTAATACATAAATAAAAACTTTTTTTAAAAAACAAGATCTAAACAGTCTATGGAGTGCTGTTTTAAGTGTCTAAAGACGGTGAGGAGACCATTTCACCATTTAGATTGCAGTTCCTCAAGACGATCTTCTTTTACTGCTTTTCACACAAAAGCAATTTCTTTTTCTCCACTTGGGTTAGTTTTCCAGGTTTCTCCCCAAATAAATCTTGGGCTCCTGGAACAAAAGCTTATAGAGGCAGGATGAACAGTCTGAACTCTGACCTTTCCAGTGGAGAGAATGTGTTTTTTTTTTAATCATTGTCATAAAATTAGACCTGATTTCCAGAACAAAGCTTGGCAATGACTTTTCCAATCCAGTATCTTCAGAAATTGTACATTTGATGCCAAAATTAAAAACTTGCTTCAAAGGGTCTTGTTTTAAGGTTGGCTTTCCAAAAGAAGAGACTGCTACTTCAAGATAATCAGAGGATTGTTTCTCACTCTAAAGGAAAACCGTTTGGAAAACTTGGCAAAATTATACCTGGTCACTAAAAAAAAAATTTTTTATTGGAAACCTGGGAAATGTTCTTCATCAGAGATGTCCTTCTGCTGGTTCTAAAAGAAAAACTATAAAATATCCCTTTTAAAATATCTACAAAGAGGGCAATCCCTACTTAGAACTCTGAACGCTCCTTGCTTACCATTGTTATTAGGGAACATTGACCCAAATCTGGGAAGACAGTGAGAAGAAGAAACCAAATAGCACGTCTCACCACCCACTGCCCCACTCAATATAGTCTACAAATTACAAGCCACCAACTCTCTACCAAGGTCCAAACTGCCACTTTTCGAACTGTTAAACAGCACCAATTATCAGAAACAGTTACATGGGTAACTTTTGCTTTCCAGAAAATTTTTGCTGAAGGAAATTTATACTCATAAATGCACACTCCAGAAAAACTTAATTCCTAAAAAGAGTGGATATAAAGAACCACAGCCATGTTTTTCATGAAAAGTTTTAAATATATAAACACATGATTCTACATTAAAAACATGAGGCATGAGGAAATATCCCTAAAAGTAGGTATTAGCTTACATAACATAATATCCAACATATCTTAAGGGTCTCTTCTTGATAGCACCAATTCACACGTCTCTCCCTCCCTCACTCCCTTGATATGTAAACACCTATGTCACAATTGGCATTTTACACAAATCCTATTACATAGCATTTACTATGTGATCACATGAATCATATTTATTATGTCACCATAAGATTTTTTTAAGATTTTATTTATTCATTTGACACACAGAGAGAGGCAAGCGAGCGCTAGTGGGGGGCAGAGAGAGAGAGAGAAGTAGGCTCTCCACTGAGCAGGGAGCCTGATGTGGGTCTCGATCCCAGGACCCTGAGACACAGCTTACATATGTGTGATATTGTGTGAACCTCTATTCCATATCCTTTATGAGTATTTGTCTATATGTTTCTCCCTTACTAGACCATATATTGCTTGGGAGCAATATGTGTCTCTTACCATCCTTCCTTTTTCTAGCACTTGAAGTTCTGCCTGGCCTATAGTAACTGGTGAATAAATGTCAACTGTATAGATAAAAGGACCAATGCACTATTTCATCTAGCATATGGTTTTACTAATTATTAAGGCAAATTTAGACTATCTCAATCCCTGAATTTATTTCAGAAATTTGAAAGCTTAATCCTATTATCTGGGATTCAACTTCAATACACTGAGAAAGTTTAACTTCAAACTTTATAATAATATACACTTGATTCACTCTTACAGGTCAAACTCACTTTCATTAAGCTATTTTTCAGCTACCACATTGGCCATGACAGGAAAATCTGACGGCCTTTAAGGTATGTTTGATATTGTGCTATATAAACTCATTCCTACTTTGGGGGATATTCCTTCATGCCTTATCTTTTAATGCAGAATCATGGGTTTTATATGTTGGAAAGACCGTGGGCTGACAGGTACTTTCATCCCCTATCCGTGGGAACATGAAGCAGCATAATTAATTTTTTTCATGAGTATCCTCACAAATGTACTCAAAGACAACCTCACAAAGATGCTCAAGGGGACATTACTTGTAACAGCAAAATCCTGGAAGCAGTGAAAATGCCCTTCAATAGGAAAACTGTTTATATGAATTGTTTATATCCTCAAAAAGGAATACCCTGCTGAGAGTAAGAATAAAAGGGTAGAGCAACACATTCTTATATAGAAACTGCTCTAAAATATATCATTAAGTGGAAAAGAATAATACAAAAGGGTACATACTCTCAGATACGTTCTTTTTAAATTATATATCTAAGGATTATTGTATATGCAGAGACCACTCTGGAGGGCTGTAGAAAAAATTATAACTCTGGGAGGCAGGCCAGACCTGGACAGTGTTTTCTGTACTACTTATATTTTACTTTTACTCTATACTGCTTTCTTTAATTAAAAAAAAAAAAAAAAGTATTTTCACCACTTCCTCCAGTTGTGATGGCTAAAATCAAGATGACAGACAATAACAAATGTTAGCCAGGATGTGGAGAAATTGGAACCCTCATACAGTTGGAATATAAAATTGTGCAAGCATTTGGCAGTCCCTCAAAATGCTAAGCATGGAGTTACGGTATGAGTCAGCAATTCCATTCCTAGGTATACATCCAGGAGAATCAAAAACACGTCCACGGTGGCTCAGTCAGGTAAGCATCTAACTCTTGATTTTGGCTCAGGTCATGATCTCAGGGTTGTGAGATCAAGGCCCATGTCAGGGTCCACGCTGGGCACAGAGCCTGCTTAAGATTGCTCTTCTTCTCTCTCCCCCCAAACCAAACCAAACAAAAAAACAAAAAACAAAAAACAAAACAAACAAACAAACAAAAATATATATATATATGTCTACATAAAAGCTTGTACACAAACATTCATAGCAGCATTAGTTATAATAGGCAAAAAGTAGAAACCCAAATGCCTATCAACCAATGATCGAAAAACAAAATGGAGTATATCCATACAATGGAATCATAATCTGGCCATAGAAAGAATAAGGTACTGACACCTGCTACAACATGGATGACAAGCCAGACACAAAAGGCCAGATACTATATTGATCCATTCATATAAAATGTCCAGAATAGGACTCCACCAAAACATAAAGGAGTTGAGCATGTTCTAAGATTAAACTATGGTATTGGTTTCATAGTGAGTACACTAAAAACTCCTAAACCAAATACACTTTATGTTACACAACTATATCTTAATAAAGCTGTCAAAAATTGTTTATAAAGTACTATCACATACACTATCTCATTCGATCTATCCATCCTGAGGAAAAAAAAAATGGCTGTGGAGAGCAGATGAGATAATATATGACAAAACACATAAAAGAAAAACAGCAATTACTTTATTATTAAAGAATGTTCATAGTCATGAATGGTGGGCATTTACTGCTCAGAAATATTTCTGTAGTAAAAGCAAAAATTTACTAGGGGTTTGCTTCCCACAGCCCATCTGCCTACTCAATGATTCATTTAGTAAAGACTCTTACAATCACCCAGAAAATATTTGTGATGCACTCACTGAATCTCTGGGTGTTCCCTGCGCATTCACGATCTAAGAGCTTTCGGGGTACAAAATGTTCAATCCATCATTCTTTCAATTCATGCACTACTAATTGACTAACAGAAAAGGGATTTTAGATCTTTGGTTAGTCCAGATTTGTAAAACCATTCAGGAAAAAGAAAATTCTATTTTTTTGCAGATGGCAACATTGACGCCCTGGATAATACAAGGTATGTAGAACAATCTAAGAACTCATGGCTGATTAGAAAATCAATAGCAGGGGTGCCTGGGTGGCTCAGTTGTTAAGCGTCTGCCTTCGGCTCAGGTCATGGTCCCAGGGTCCTGGGATCGACCCCCACATCGGGCTCCCTGCTCTGCTGGAAGCCTGCTTCTCCATCTCCTGCTCCCCCTGCTTGTATTCCCTCTCTCACTGTGTCTCTCTCTGTCAAATAAATAAATAAAATCTTTAAAAAAAAGAAAATCAATAGCAAAATCTTTTTTTTTAAAGATTTTATTTATTTATTTGAGAGAGAGAATGAGAGAGAGAGAGAGAGAAGGGTCAGAGGGAGAAGCAGACTCCCTGCTGAGCAGGGAGCCTGATGCGGGACTCGATCCCGGGACTCCAGGATCATGACCCGAGCCGAAGGCAGTCGCTTAACCAACTGAGCCACCCAGGCGCCCAATAGCAAAATCTTACATAGCACAACCTCCCAGTCATTGTTCTAGCAGGTTACATATATTAACTTATTTAAATGGCATAACAACCCATTACCAACTGCAGTTTTCAGATGAGAATGTGAGGCTCTGAGTAGCGTGCCCAGTGTCACCTAGCTAGTAAGTGGCAGAGAGTGGACTGGCACCAAACAATGACTCTAGAATCCCTGCCCTTGACCTCTTCTACCCGCTCCTTATTTAAATCCCAGTTTGATATGGAAAAGAGAGACACAATATTATGTTTTCTCCAATAATATTTTTAATCAAGATAAAACTTAAAATCAAATGCATATGGTCGCCCTAATTTTACCCTTCATCTACCTTAGTCTTCCTCAACCAGATGCATTTATACTGTATATGGCACTTCAATTTCAGCTACCATATTGAACGTAATCACAGTCATGTTATCTGTTATCTAGAGGGCTTTGATAAGTATCTGTGATCTGCATTTTGATGGAAAACAAACTTGAAGTATTAGAGAGTTTAACTTTGGGGTTAAAGTACATAGGGTATGTTATAAAACACAAAAACAATCATGAGCCATTTGAGAAAATTACTGAAATCCCTTCTAGTTGTTACAGGAACAGTTTTAAACAACGATCCTCTTCATGTACTGTGTCTAAAATGATAGAATCCTCACAAATTTATAGAAGCAAAAGAACACTTAAATCCATCAAATATTGGGGCTACATACTTGTAAAAAAAAGAGAGAGAGAGGAACTCATTGTTCCTTTTTCATTAAGATGAGATCTTGGAATTGCACAATGTCTTCCTGAATTAATGTAGAGCTAGCCAATAGCCCAATGGTAACAATAGTAATTGGTCTGCTTATGTTTTAAGGTCTTCAAGTTTGGTAAACTTTAGTACTTCCACTTTTGGAAAAGAAAGCATAGGCATGTGGAATTCACGAAGTAACTTGTTCGTGGTTACCCTAATGGATATGTTTTAAAAGAAGCAAAATACAGAGATCGAAATGTTCAGAAAACAATGAAAAGCCTAAATCAAGAACTGTGTGTCACTGGCTGAGAATCATTTGATTATTCAGTGAGTTTAGAAAGATGCTAACCGTGGGCCCGGAGAATCCAGAGGAAAATAAATCACCTTCATCTTAATTATCTATAGAGTTGGTTATGAAAGTTCAACCTAAAGAAATAGAAGGCCATTTTCTATGATAGTCCTCTTAGTTTATACAATGTACGAAGGTGAAAGGGTGTGGTTTGATAGTTTCCTATAGGGAACATACCTTTTAAAGCAATAAAGACACCGGAAGTACATGGGTAACACTAGATACAAAAACTAATTTATTATGTTTCCTTTCAGATCAACTGAAAAATTAATGATTCTCCTTACACAGTGTTGGCGGGAATATAAAATGGCGCAAGCACTATGGAAAACATTATGGCAGTTCCTCAAAAAATTAAAAATGTAACTGTCATATGATCCAGCAATCCCACTTCTGAATGTATACCCAAAAGAACTGAAAGCAGGGTGTCACAGAGATAGCTGCATGCTCTTGTTCATAGCAGCATCATTCACAATAGCCAAGAGGTGGAAGCAACCCAAGCGTCCGTAGCCAGAGGAAGGTGTATCTACGTACATTCAGATATCCTCTTATCTCCCTCCTGTATTCTCACTCTCTGAGGCCTGAAGGAAGGAAATCGGGACTTGCATTTCTTTGTGTCTATATTACCCAGCACAGTCATTCGTTCATCCATTCAAAAATACTGATTGAATGCCTACTGTATCCTCAGTCCCATTTAGGTGTAATGACCATCCTTGTACAAAATATGCTTCCTCACTAAATAAATGGGAGTGGTGAGCTTGATTACAATGATTCTGTTAAACTGAATTCAACACATACTAGTAGACGTTTATTTTTTTTAATAGTAAGCCTTTAAATAGCACTTATTATATAGCAGAAACTGTTCTAAGCATTATGATCACCTCCAAGTTGCAAAAGAAAAAACTGAGGCACAGAGAAGTTAAGTAAGGTGCCCACGGTGACATAGGGAAGGGCTGGGGAGGCCAACATATGAACAACAGCAGGCTCGTTCCAGAGTCAGTGCCCAAAACGACTCCACCGTATTTGCTCCACATGAATACTCTGCCAGGCTTAAGAGAAATGATATTTACAATACCCTGTACTTATCCTGTATGAGCTCAGGGTTTAGCAGGGTAGAGAGAGCTATAATATGAAATGATAAGTGCTACAACAGAGAAATGACCACAGAAGCACAGAGGAGGATTCAATTAATTTTATTTTAAAAATGTGAAGGCTTTAAAATGAGAAACATTTAAGGTAAGCCTTGCTCAAGGAGCCAGGAGGAGAAGGAGAAAGGAGAGAAAAAGAAGTAGGAAGACGAGACAGGGGAGAAGAGAAGGAGATGGTTATGATACTGGAAGGATTACCATCAGGGAGAGAAAGAGCATGGAAAATCAGCCTCTCTGTGGACTGCCGGGGAGCAGCAGCAAGTGACAGACCCGCCTCGCAGGCCCCAGTCAGAGAAGGAGCGATTTCCTCCCTCCTAGGAACCAGCCCCATCTCTGCTGACGGCAGCTCTGGGGAAGCCACAGGTGGTCACAGGGAGCAGAGGTGGCGCCAAAGCCCCCTGCTGAAGCATCCATGGTCCTTGAGCCACACTCACCCACCGCCCACCTGAACACAACATCCGCCCTGAAATTTCTTACATAAAAGCCTAGGGTTTAAGGAGAAGAGGTAGAAATGCTAAACGAATGAGTAAAGAGGAATTTTCAGAGTGAACCAAATTCTGAGTAGATTGGGCACCAGATTCAAAGAAGTGTTAACCTAGGTATACACCTGCATGCCAGAAACAAGGTCTCATAATAGTCTGTTTAAATATATAGCGAGGGGAGAGGGACAAAATACTTATTAAAAATTAACTAAGGGGGCACCTGGGTGGCTCAGTTGGTTGAGCGACTGCCTTCGGCTCAGGTCATGATCCTGGAGTCCTGGGATCGAGTCCCACATCAGACTCCCTGCTCATCAGGGAGTCTGCTTCTCCCTCTGGCCCTCCCCATTCTCATGCTCTCTCTCTCTCTCTCTCTCTCTCTCTCTCTCTCTCTCATTCTCTTTCTCACATAAATAAATAAAATACTTTTAAAAATTAACTAAGGAAACTCCAAGAAAATGTGAAGAATGTTTCGGGAGAATAACAGAGAGACTCAAGACAGAGGTGAAGGCCGAGGTGAGCGCCATTTTGCCAGCTACAGGATAGCACAATGGAGTGAGGGCCTGGCAAGGAGCTCAAATACCAGTCCATTCATAAGTAGCAGAAAATGCAAAGACCTTCAGAGAACATTTGTTTTAACAAGTATAGGGAAACCCTTGAGATAATACAGCAATAAATCTCAACTGACCTGATAATCTTCAGTGACAGAGCAAGCAAAGATGGTGTCCAGTCCAGTTCTTAAGGAGTACAGTGCTTTTCACATAGTAGCCTCTGAATAAATATTTGTGAATGGATAATGAGAAAATAGGGAGGGATACAGGGAGAGAAGAGACAGCAATGAGGACCACGTAGGATGATCGCGGGTAGATGGCTTCGAGATGAAACTAAAACGTAGGAAAGAACTTCAGCCAAAGAAATTGAAGTATGATACCTATATATTAGGATAGGAGTTCAAAATCAACTCAGAGCTTGAACAACAAGGTGAAATAAAGCAATTTAATCTATGGCATGGTCATATTTTGGACATGGGATTAAAAAGGTTTGGGGTTATAGCCCACAGGGACTTCTTGGCACCTGAGGGCAGATGGCTTAATGAAAAACAAGTCCTTGAAGTATATTACACACAGGATGCTAAAGACTTTTACAGTCCTGACAACAGCTGTTTTTCACTTTGTTTGATAACATGCGATCAAAACTGGACTTAGAATTCCTTCATGTTCATGAGAAGAAAGACCATCTACACTGAAGATAAACAGAAGACAATCTGGTGTTAGTAAAATTCTTCTAGAAAGCAAGCCACACGATGGTTTTAGACCTTTATCTTGAGTAGTTGGAGTAATAAATAAAATCTGATTGGCCTCCGCATTATGACTACGAAATATAACAACATCAACAGTCCCTACCTTTATATTACACTCACATGCCAGGGACTTTGCTAAATGCTTTTCATGCTTTTGCTCATTTAGGCTTCACAACAGCTCTGTGAAGTAAGTACTAGTATTATTACCCCTATTTTAAAGGTTAGAAATCTAACAATTACCAAGATGAAGAAATTGACCCTGAGTCACCTAGGGGTCAAGCCAAAATAGTCCCACTTGGTGAAGCCTCATCTTATGAATAAGATAAATTATGAAATATTAGAAGACTCAGGATAGAGAAATCTCTACCAATAGCTCACATTCCATGATTTGAAAATGGCAGCACGTGTCCTTCAGACACTAGGAAACACCTGCTGAATACTGAAAGCAGGACCAATATTCCAAGCTAACAAAAGTAGGAATGGAGGTAAACAGGTTTTCAACATTGTCCCAATACCTTCTTTAACAGCTGTTTCACCAGCAACAGATCCCAAGCCAATATAAAGCTAATCATTCATTTTTTTCTCTCTTTCTTTTTTTCTTTTTCTTTCTTTCTTTCTCTTTCCTTCTTTCTTTCCTTCTTTCTTTCTTTTTCTGTTTCTTTCTTTCTTTCTTTTCTCACTAGTCAGTCATTTCATCTTAACTCCAATTCAAAATCAAAATTAAGGCCACTTTGACCACAGACATTGAATTTCAGCTTATGTCCATTAGAAATCATTTTGTAGATGAGGCATATATAAAATCAGACTAATCCATAAGAGACAAAAGTCTGCCATTCTAAATTCACATGGACTTATCATAATTTATGATATTACTTTTATGGAATATGTGAAACTGTAAGGATGTCCCTTGAAAACTATTTTAAAATAATAAATTCTGACAGAAATGTTGTATTCAAAACTGTTGATTCTCACATCCATTATGATGGCTAATATCAAAAACCCAGAAAATATCAAGTCCTGGCAAGGTTGTGGAGATATCAAAACCCTTAGTTGCTCTTGGTTGGATTGTAAAATGGTGCAGCCACTATGGAAGACAGTATGGAGGTTCCTCAAAAAATTAAAATAAAATTACCATATGAACCAGTAATTCCACTCCCGTGTACATATCCAAAGAAATGTAAAGCAGTGTCTCAAAGAGATATTTGCACCTCCATGTTCATAGCAGCATTATTCACAATAGCCAAGAGGTGGGAGCCGCCCAAATACCATTCAACAGGTGAATGGACAAAATTGGCATATACGTATAATGGAATATTATGTGACCTTAAAATGAAGGAAATCCTGTCACATGCTACAGTGTGGATGAACCTGAAAGGCATTATGCTAAGTGAAATAAGTCAATCACAAAATGATAGCTAACATACGGTTCCACTTATATAAAGTATCCAAAGTATTCAAATCCATAGAGAAAAAAGAGCAGAATGTAGTTGCGGGGGGCGGGGGGAGCCTGAGTGGAGGGGAAAATGGTGAGTTGTTTCAGGAGTACAGAGTTTCAGTTTTGTGAGATGAAAAGTTCTGGAGATCAGTTGCACAACAATGTGAATATTCTTAAAACTAGTAAACTGCACACTTCAAAATGGTTAATATGGCAATCACACACACACATTACTATAAGGGAATGCTTCCATCCTATTTGGGTTTTTTTTTTCTTGCAATGTTGTCTTACAGATTTTAAGTAATACATCTAAAATATGGATTGTGGATCGCTGCATTGAAACCTGCTGATGTATTGTATGGTGACTAACATAACATAATAAATAAAATTTTTTTAAAATTAAAAAAATAAAATATGGATTGCTTAAGGGAGACTTAAAAAAGAATAAATTATTTTTAAAAATTGTCCATAAAAGTGAAAACAAATCTGTTTTGCGTTTATTAAGAAGCCAAAACTACACAGAAGATTCACAGAGCTGTGTTAAGGTTTATTTAGTAAAAGGCTTTATAAAAATTAGACCTGGCCAACGGAATGGGTTTTGTTAAGGTAGTAAGCTCCTGGTCATGGATTCATTCAAGCAAAGGAAAAGGAAAACCTGTATCTATCAACACTGCTATATGGGATTTCGCCCTGACTGGAAATTTTTCCTCCATTAACTCTAAGGTCTTTCTAGTCCAAATCCCATGATTCTATGTCAAAAGAATTCAAGTAAACAGAGACAGTGGTAGCCTTTGATCATCCTAGGAAAATCATTCATAAACCAAACCAAAAAGATTGATAGTTTTCATTACATGAAAAGACTTCTCCATATCCACACTGAAACAAAACAAATAAGCAAACCAAAACTACCACCACAAAACAAAATTAAAAGACCAGCAATTAAACGTGAAATAAAATTTGCATTCACTTAACACAAATGGACTGGTAAACTTATTATACAACAAAGTTCTACAAATCATCAACAGTAACAAAAAAATTAAACCCGCAATTTTAAAAAAGACTCAAAAAACACTGATGGGCAGTCACAAAAGAAGAATGCCTATCACCAATAAACAAATGTTAATATTTGCAACAATTTCCCTATAATGCAATTGTATGCAGACATTAAAAATAATAAGATAGTTCTTTTTTTACTGATATGTAATAATCTCCAAGATATTTTGTGAAGTAAAAAAGCAAAGGGCAAAACAAGATGTATAACATGCTTCTCTTCGTGAAGGAAAAATTAGCGTGCATGCACACACACATGTGTTTTTGCTCATCTGCATCTTGGGTGTATATGAATAATTATTTTGGGAAGACTACTAGAGAAAATTATAACAGTGGTTTCCCTCTAAGAGTTATTATTGATGGATGTCTGGGAAGCAGGTGTTGGAAGTACATATCATTTTCATGGGATAATATATTGTTTCTTTAACATTTTGAACCATGTATATTTATTCAAGGGATAAATAAATTTTATTAACTTTTGTACTTCTTGCAAATCAAAAAATGTACACTGAAATGAGAATTTTTTCTTTTGTTCTGTCTATTTAATAAAAATAGTAGGAAGAATAATAACCCAGAGGCATCCAGTGTCCAGGCAAATAGGCACTCTTGTTCACTGTTAGTACTAGTGTAACTTGATCTTTCTGGAGGACAACCGGTAAGATGAATAAAGGGACTTAAAATGTGCATATCTTCTACCTCAGGCTCAATCATTCAGAAGTGATTCTAGGAATTTATCTTTAGGAAATAACCAAACGTATGTCTAAAAGTAAGGTACAATGACAACCTCACACCCGTCAGAATGGCTAAAATTAACAAGTCAGGGAACGACAGATGTTGGTGGGGATGTGGAGAAAAGGGAACCCTCCTACACTGTTGGTGGGAATGCAAGCTGGTGCAACCCCTCTGGAAAACAGTATGGAGGTTCCTCAAACAGTTGAAATTAGAGCTACCGTTCGATCCAGCAATTGCACTACTGGGCATTTACCACAAAGATACAAATGTAGGGACCCGAAGGGGTACGTGTACCCCAATGTTTATAGCAGCAATGTCCACAATAGCCAAACTGTGGAAAGAGCCAAGATGCCCATCGACAGATGAATGGATAAAGAAGAAGTGGTATATATACACAATGGAATATTATGCAGCCATCAAAAGAAATGAGATCTTGCCATTTGCAACGACATGGATGGAACTGGAGGGTGTTATGCTGAGTGAAATAAGTCAATCAGAGAAAGACATGTATCACATGACCTCACTGATATGAGGAATTCTTAATCTCAGGAAACAGAGTGTTACTGGAGTGGTTGGGGGTGGGAGGGATGGGGTGGCTGGGTGATAGACATTGGGGAGGCTATGTGCTATGGTGAGCGCTGTGAATTGTACAAGACTGTTGAATCACAGATCTGTACTTCTGAAACAAATAACGCAACATATTTTAAGAAAAAAGAAAAAGAAGAAGATAACAGGAGAGGAAGAAAAGGGGAGTATGTCAGAGGGGGAGACGAACCATAAGAGATGATGGACTCTGAAAAACAAACTGAGGGTTCTAGAGGGGAGGGAGGTAGGGGGATGGGTTAGCCTGGTGATGGGTATTGAGGAGGGCACGTTCTGCATGGAGCACTGGGTGTTATGAACAAACAATGAATCATGGAACACTGCACCAAAATCTAATGATGTAATATATGGTGATTAACATAACAATAAAAAATAAAAAAAAATAAAAAAATAAAAGTAAGGTACAATGACATTTATTACAGATTTGGAAGTGATATAAATGTCTTCTAATAAGAAATTTAATTTTGTAAATTATATGTGCTTCCGTACAGTAGAGCATTATGCAGCCAAAAAATTATGGTGGTGAAGAATAATGTGACCCGAGAAAGTACAAAACTACAAAACAGTATGCACAACTAAACTACCATTTTTATTTTGTAAAAGTTGATACGCACATAAAAATTCAGAAAAGTACATAGAGCTAAGTTTTTTCCCCAGCTTTATTTGACATATAACTGACATATAACGTTAAAATTTAAGGTGTACAATGGGCTGATTCATACAGGTATTCATAGCTAAGTTTTACCTGTTTCCTTTTAACAGCTATTGTTGAATGGTGGGGAAATGGGCAGTTTTTTCCTCTTACTTTGCCCCATGTTTTTGCACTTCTCTGCATTAAATGCAGCTCAGTTGTTAGGAGAATGGGCTTAGAAGCCAGCTGGAGGGATTCGAAAGCCCATGCTCCTACTTGCTATTTTGGGCAAGTTACATAACCTTTCTGTGCCTCCATAGTAATGCTTCACTCTCCTATCTGTTGAATGGGGTAATAACAGTTACTGTGAGTTCAATCCATTAAAAAAAGCGTACTGCTCAGAACAGTACCTGGAGTATATTATCTAGTATTGTTGCTGTTACATTGAGAATTAGGTGGAAAGTCTTTCAAAAACTCAAGTTAATGATCTGTTATACATTTCAACTTTTACTTTATTATCTATTACATGCTAAGAATAAAAAAGCAAATGTATAAGTTTTAGAGAACAATGAATGAAAAAATATTTAATACAAGATTCTTGCAATGGAATGACTGCTATTAATTTGGCCTTCCAAATTAAAGAGGCTTAAAGAACCTTTCTATTACACATATCCTTATACAAAATCAAACAAATGAACCGATAAAAACCACCCCCCACCCCCCCACCCCCCGCTGAGGTGAAGCCTGCAATGTGATCTCTTAAGAGAGAGCCTCCTTATTTGGACACCTGATCATAGATTCACAAGCAAGTTATGTTTTTCTATTTAATCGGTGGAAGAGCAGGCTTTAAAAAAAAGAAAAATGATCTGGGGATGTTCTATGAGTGATAAGAAGCAGTGCAAAACTTTTACAAACCCGTGGGAGACCGGTGATCAGGATGATCCTACTTAAATACGAAATCTGTTGCTAGGATTCCAACGCGTCAAAAATCTGCAGGACAACAGGGGACTGATGAAGTAGAGCTTGGCAAAAAGAATCAGCCCAGGAGGATCATGACAAAGCATTATGCTAAGAAACCTAGTCCAGAACTATTAAAAAAAAAAACAAAACAAAACAACCTGCAGATGTTAGATTGATTTTATTAGCTATCATCTATCCCCCAAAATAACATAATCATGAAAGACAGGACTTTTGTCTAATGAAGGAATGGCCAAAGAATATAATTTGCTCACAGTCTGCTTTATAAATGTTTTATTTTAGTCAATTTTTAAATCTCCCAATGGCCCATTAGAACCTGGACTTCATTTCAGTTTACACATTCCTTTTTTTTTGGGGGGGGGGGCTTGGTTTTGCTTTTACATACAAAGCAGCAAGCTGCCCAAAAGTGCAGCAACAATTCCTGAACCTTCTGGCCCATGTTGCAAAGCCCCCTCCCCAGAGGGTCAGGAGTGATGAACTGGATCAGATGCCAGGGAGCAGCAAGCTGCAGCTCCTTTGAAGTTTTCACAAATTCACCTAATTATAGCAGCTGAGGTGGTCACAACTTGGCATTTGAAGGCATTGGCAATCTCCAAAGATAGCTCAAGGGGAAATGCCCTCCGTGACCCTGGGAGTCATAGCTGTCACTCTGGTCTTGGCAGATCACAAGGATGGAACTCACACTGGATTATGCCTCCTTCTTTTTCTGCATCTCCCTTATACATAATAACCCCTCACAACCCCTTGCAAGCGGTCAGGCCTCTTATACGGCCAGCTGGCTGTCCAAGAAAGCCCAGGGAAATGCTTCATTATTTCAACACCAGTTTGTCTTTCTTAAAGTACCCCTATGTTCCAAAATAACTTCTCAATTCTGTAACCATTTAAAATTCCCATTCCTGCACTACTGTAAGCTGAAGTGTTACAAATAAAACAATCTGATGCAAAAGCTTCATGCTAAGTTGGAAATTAAGGGAACTGTCTCAGTTTTAAAACGGGAGGGATAACCCAATTATCCCAAATGAATATGTACTCAACAGAACGTGTAGAAGATAATAATTGTGTAAAGGGGAGACATGCAGTGGAAGACAGAGGTATCATTGTGAATGTAAGAAAACCAGGATAAACACCATGGCCCATCACTTTGTGGAGACAGCTACACATGACCTCGGCATTCTAGAATATAACGTGAAGGAGAAAGAAATCCTAATACCTGGGGGAGCAAAACTCACCATGTCATTGTTTTGGGTTTTTTTCTCAGCTACTCCATTCCTTCTGTCTTAATTAATTGAACATGTAATGTCCAGTGGTTAAGGGAAAATATTCTGGAACCCAATGGAAGGGTCTCAAATTCCCATTCTACCACTTCCTAAATGCAAGGTCTTTTAACTATAAAATGGGGATAACATGAACCTCATAAGACCATTTTGAGAATTAAATCTAATTATGTGAAGTGTGCCTGACACATGAATGTGCCTAGTATGTGGTAGACGATGAAGATGATGATTAACAGTTATAGGGCACCAGCCATGTGTAGCCCCAGGTGCTGGAAATGGCATATATTTCTCATCACAGGTAGCATACAATTAAGCAGAAAAGACAGACATGCGCTGCTCATTTATACTATGTGATGATGCCCTACATTTGTTTTCTGGGGTTTTTTTCTTCTTTTTAATTTAAATTCAATTAGCCAACATACAGTACATCATTAGTTTCAGATGTAGAGTTCAATAATCCATCAGTTGCATATAGTACCCAGTGCTCATCACATCACGTGCCCTCCTTAATGCCCATCGCCCAGTTATCCCACCCCTCCATCCATCTTCCCTCCAGCGACCCTGTTTGTTTCCTACAGTTAAGAGTCTCTCATGGTTTGTCTCCCTCTGTGATGACTTCTGATTCAGTTTTCCCTCCCTTCCCCCATGATCTTCTGTGCTGTTTCTTAGATTCCACATATGAGTGCAACCATATAACTGTCCTTCTCTGACTGACTGACTTCACTCAGCATAATACCCTTCAGTTCTATCCACATCGATGTAAATGGTAAATATCCATTCTTTCTGATGGCTAAATAATATTCCATCGTATATATATATACCACATCTTCTTTATCCATTCATCTGTTGATGGACATCTTGGCTCTTTCCATAGTTTGGCTGTCGTGGACATTTCTGCTCTAAACATTGGGTGCATATGCCCCTTCAGATCATTTGTATCTTTGGGGTGAATAACCCAAAAGACTCCACCCCAAAATTACTAGAACTCATATGGGAATTCAGCAACATGGCAGGATATAAAATTAATGCACAGAAATCAGTTGCATTTCTATACACTAACAATGAGACAGAAGAAAGAGAAATTAAGGAATCGATCCCATTTACAATTGCACCAAAAACCGTGAGATACCTACGAATAAACCTAACCAAAGAGGTAAAGGATCCATACCCAAAAAACTACAGAACACTTACAAAAGAAATTTAGGAAGACACAAAGAGATGGAAAAACATTCCATACTCATGGATTGGAAGAACAAATATTGTTAAAATGTCTATGCTACCCAGAGCAATCTGCACATTCAATGCAATCCCTATCAAAATACCATCGAACTTTTTCACAGAGCTGGAACAAATAATCCTAAAACTTGTATGGATCCAGAAAAGACCCCACATAGCCAAAAGATGTTGGAAAAAAAAAAACTAAAGCTGGTGGCATCACATTTCTGGACTTTAAGCTCTATTACAAAGCTGTGATCAGTGTGGTGTGACAGTATGGTACTGTCACAAAAACAGACACATAGATCAGTGGAACAGAACAGAGAACCCAGAAATGGACCCTCAACTCTATGGTCAACTAAACTTCAACAAAGCAGGAAAGAATATCCAATGGATAAAGGACAGTCTCTTCAACAAATGGTGTTGGGAAAACTGGACAGCCACATGCAGAAGAATGAAACTGGACCATTTTCTTACACCATACACAAAGATAAATGCAAAATGGATGAAAGACCTAAATTGAGACAGGAATCCATTAAAATCCTAGAGGAGAACACAGGCAGCAACCTCTTCAACCTCAGCCAATGCCATATATTTGATTTGGGTTCAAGGTGCAGGATAGTGTGATGGCCAATAACATGGGTTCTAGAATTGGACTGCCTGGATCCAAATCTTGGCTCTACTCGTTGCCAGCCATGTGGTTCGGGACAAGTTTAGCCCCATAATGCCTCAATTTCATTCCTCAGTAAAATGAGGGTATGAATAGAACCTATCTCATTGGGTTGTTGTAAAGATTGAAAGAATCAGTACGTGTAAAGTACCTAGAACAATACACGATATGTGGCAAGTGCTCCACAAAGGAATGTTATTTGTTATTGTTGTCTGGGCTTTTTACAGGTCTAGAAGGAGCTGAGAACTCCAGAGGAAGGAACAAGAGAAACAAAGGGTGGTGGTCGTGGAAGGAGAGAGACTAGAGCACAGGGTGTGTGGCCAGGCGGCCCTGGGAGATGTGGCCAAGGAGGTTAGACTCAAAAGGTCAAAAACTTTTAGCTACTCTCTTGTCCAAAAGGCAACCATCCCTTAAATACCAATATAATGGTTTGTACATCCATCATAGGTCATGGTTAGATTAGCCACAGTCTGCAAAATTGGATCTTATGGCTGGTAAAAAGAACTTCTGCCCCAAAATATATTCCTTGCTAACCTCTATGAGAACAGTCTTTAGCATCATTGGAGTTAATTTTCTGGATTAAGGCACTATATCCAAAGAGTTCTCTTAAAATGCAGTAGGTCAACTGGAAAGATAAGCAAATTGAATTAATACCTACTAGCATAGAAGCATGAGTTATATGCACCCGATATAATCACATACACCACACAAAATCAAGGAAACCCTATTTACCTATATGAAAGTCCTGAAAGTGAAAAGTCTTTTTATTTTTTATTTTATTTATTTATTTTCTTCAGTAGGCTCCATGCCCAGCATGAAGGCCAATGTGGGGGTTGAACTCATAACCTTGAGATCAAGACCTGAACTGAAATCAAGAGTCAGACGCTTAACTGACTGAGCCACCCAGGGGCCCAAAATCTTCTTTATTTTTATCAGAGAAATAACCATGGTTTCTTGCTCATAACCAGAATAACTTCAATTAACAAATACAAGTAAATTCTTAGTGCTTTGAAATTATACTGGCAAGATTATGAAATCACTTTTTACATTTCTGACAAAAAGGACCATATACAATATGCAACAAGAAGATATCAGTTACTTTTTTATGTTAGTTTAATGACTCACACATTTTTTTTACACTGCAAATTAACTGCCTGATAAGACTAATACCTATGAACTTGAGCTGGCTATTTATAGCAGCAATTTTATAATTGAAATAAAAATGTTATCCTGGAAGAAAAGAAACATAGCTTTCTAAAATCTTATTATAAAAAGTTACTGATTATAACTTGAGGAAACTTGCATTTTCAGATTTATCTTTCTTAAAATAGGAAAACTGAACAGACTTACAGAGTAAGCAGCAGCCCATGAATAACAGGGATCTAATGTATAAGGTGGAGACAGCAATGCTCATAATTGCACATACCCAGTCTGTTTCTTGCCTTCCATTTCACAGTGAGCCCATTTCTTTATGACTAGCAATTTTTTTTTTCTGATTAGTGGGAAAATAGCATTTCCTACTAATGTAGGCACCTGCTGCAGTCTATCTCGACACAGCCATAGATTTAACCTCTATCTGGTTCTTGCAACTGCATAATGAAAGTGGCAATGTAGACACCTTATTCTGTCTTGCTGATGAGGGAAGAAGGGAGATTATGAAGGTTAACAGAACCCAAAGGCCCTGCAACTTCATTTCGCTGATTCTCTGGCTATTATTCCATGAGGTCAGGATGAAATTTAATCAGTATTCCATCACAGGCAAGCCACGGTTGAGGCACTGGATTGGTGTAAACTCTCTAGGAGTTTATAGAAGCCTTAAGCACTGACAAGAAGCAGCAGAGACCCCCGACATCTCAAATCGTTTCCCGTGTGACTCTGTGCTAGGCCTCCACATGGACCCCCACAAGCAGCTGTTCCATGTTCACATTAATCTAGGTGCCTGGCCAGCCAAGCACAATCCTTCCAAGGATTTAAATGTAAAAAGTTTTTTTCAAAAACCACATCTGCATCCACGTTTCTGTCTGCTAATCTATTTCTCAGGAGGAGAGGAAGAACGTACAAAGAACGAGTGTGGTCCTTACCCTTGGGTGACTCAATAGGTGACTTTCTAAAGAAAAAAGGCAAGTAAAATGCCTTTTTATGATTAGTTTTATACAAAGATCCTTCTAACTGCAGTTTGGGTAGACAGAGAAAATTGAATCTATTTAATTTAATGACCTATTAAAAATTGTGTGAATGCGGGTGGAGCAAGATGGCGGAGGAGTAGGAGACCTGGATTTCATCTGGTCTCAGGAATTCAGCTGAATAGGGATCAAACCATTCTGAACACCTACGAACTCAACAGGAGACCGAAGAAGAGAGTAGCAACAACTCTCTGAACAGAGAAGCGACCACTTTCTGGAAGGTAGGACGTGCGGAGAAGTGAATCCGAGGCGGTGTTCAGGAGGATAGATGGCAGGGGAGGGGGCCTCCATTGGCCGCTTCTGGCAAGTGATGGAGCCGCGGAGCACAAAATCGGAACTTTTAGAAGTCGGCTCCGCTGAGGGACGTCGCTCCAGTGGCTAAGCAGGGGGTGGCACCCTCGTGGGACAGTGTGGTCTCAGGACCCTCGGGGTCACAGAAAGACCGGGGGTGCCTGAGTGCAGCAGAGCTCCCAGGTGTCGGAGCGGGGAAGCCGGCTGCAGAGACGGAGCCGAGGCGCGGGCTCTCAGCTTGGGGTTACCATAAACTGTGATCCGCGGCCCAGTCGGGCCACTGCTCCTCCAGCAGGGACCCAACAAGCGGCAGATCCGGGGAGACTCCCCTTCCTCCCCCGGGAGGAGCGGCGCGGGAACGCACCGCAGGGATCTGCTGGGTTTGGAGACTCCACACCGAGTCGGGTGCCAGAGATAGAAACGCTCGGTCACAGGCCGGGTGAGCACGGAGTGCGGCCGGAGACCGGGGAGACGGGAGTGATTGCTTTTCTCTGGGGGCGAACTGAGGAGCGGGGCCCCGAGTTCTCGGCTCCTCTGAATGGAGATTGGGAGGCCACCATTTTCACCCTGGTCCTCCAAAGCTGTACCAGAGCTTGCAGGGAACAAAAACTCCTGAGAGCAAACCCGAGCAGCTTACTTAGCCCGGACCAACAAGGGCGGGGCAATTCCGCCTCCGGCAAAGACATCTGGGAACCACGGCAACAGGCCCCTCCCCCACAAGATCACCACGAACAGCCAGCAAGCCAAGACCAAGTTTACCGATCAAGGAGAACGGGAGAACTCCAGCGCTGGGGGAATACTGCACATAGAATTCATGGCTTTTTTTACCACGATTCATTAGTTTTTCAAAGTTAATTTTTTAAACGGTTTTTTTTTATTTTTTTCCCCTTTTTCAACCAACATTTTATCAATCCCTTTTTTAAAAAAACATTTTTTATTTTTCATTTTTAGAGTCATATTTTATCCCTTCATAGTAGTTACCCTTATTTTTGGCATATATATATAAGTTGCTCTCTCTTTAAAATTTTGAGATACAGTTTCTTCTAACAGATCAAAATATACCCTAAATCACTAGTGTATGGCTTTGTGCTACTCTCCTGCCTGATCACATTCTCTCCCTTTTTTTTCTTTTTTTTTAAATCTTCTTCTTTCTTTTTTCAAACAACTTCTTATCTTATCGATTCCTTTTATAAAATCTTTTATAATTTTCATCTTTACAGTCATCTTCCATCCCTTCATTGTATCAACCCTTATTTTGTACATATATAAGTCTTTCTTCCTTTAAAATTTTAGCAGACACTTTCTTCTAACAGACCAAAATATGCCCAAAAGCTAGTGTGTGGCACTGATCTATGCACTAGCCTGATCATATTTGATCATATTCTGTTTTTTTTGTATTGTTCTGTTTTTGTTTTTATCTTTTTCTTTTTGTTTTTCTTCCTCTTTCTTTTTTCTTTCTTTCCCTTTCTTTTCCCCTGGTTTCAGGTCTTTTCTGATTTGTATAGAGTATATTTTCTGGGGACGTTCTTAACCTGTTAGCATTTTGTTCTCTCATTCATCTATTCTCCTCTGGACAAAACGACAAGACGAAAAAATCACCTCAGCAAAAAGAACAAGAGGTAGCACCATCAGCCACGGACCTACTCAATACGGACATTAGTACGATGTTGGACCTCGAGTTCAGAATCATGACTTTAAAGATACCAGCTGGGCTTGAAAAAAGCGTGGAAGTTATTAGAGAAACCCTTTCTGGAGAAATAAAAGAACTAAAATCTAACCAAGTCGAAATCAAAAAGGCTATTAATGAGGTGCAATCAAAAATGGGGGCACTAACTGCTAGGATAAATGAGGCAGAAGAGAGAATCAGCGATATAGAAGACCAAATGATGGAAAATAAAGAGCCTGAGAAAAAGAGAGAGAAACAACTATAGGATCACAAGGGCAGAATTCGAGAGATAAGCGATACGATAAGACGAAACAACATTAGAATAATTGGGATCCCAGAAGAAGAAGAGAGAGAGAGGGGGGCAGAAGGTATACTGGAGCAAATAATAGCAGAGAACTTCCCTAATGTGAGGAAGGAAACAGGCATCAAACTCCAGGAGGCACAGAGAAACCCTTTCAAAATCAATAAAAATAGGCCAACACCCCGACATCTAATAGTAAAACTTACGAGTCTCAGAGACAAAGAGAAAATCCTGAAAGCAGCTCGGGAGAAGAGATATGTAACCTACAATGGTAGAAATATTAGATTGGCAACAGCCCTATCCACAGAGACCTGGCAGGCCAGAAAGGACTGGCATGAGATCTTCAGAGCACTAAACGAGAAAAATATGCAGCCAAGAATACTACATCCAGCTAAGCTCTCATTGAAAATTGAAGGACAGATAAAAAGCTTCCAGGACAAACAAAAACTAAAGGAATTTGCAAACACGAAACCAGCCCTACAAGAAATATTGAAAGGGGTCCTCTAAGCAAAGAGAGAGCCTAAAAGCAGCATAGATCAGAAAGGAACACAGACAATATACAGTAACAGTCACCTTACAGGCAATAAAATGGCACTAAATTCATACCTTTCAATAGTTACCCTGAATGTAAATGGGCTCAATGCCCCAATCAAAAGACACAGGCTATCAGATTGGATTAAAAAACAAGACCCATCGATATGCTGTCTGCAAGAGACCCATTTTAGACCCAAAGACACCCCCAGGCTGAAAGTGAGGGGGTGGAAAACCATTTACCATGCTAATGGACACCAAAAGAAAGCCGGGGTGGCAATCCTTATATCAGACAAATTAGATTTTAAAACAAAGACTGTAATAAGAGATGAAGAAGGACACTATATCCTACTTAAAGGGTCTATCCAACAAGAAATCTAACAATTGTAAATATCTATGCCCCTAACATGGGAGCAGCCAATTATATAAGGCAATTAATAACAAAAGCAAAGAAACACATTGACAACAATACAATCATAGTGGGGGACGTTAACACCCCCCCTAACTGAAATGGACAGATCATCTAAGCAAAAGATCAACAAGGAAATAAAGACTTTAAATGAAACACTGGACCAAGTGGACCTCACAGACATATTCAGAACATTCCATCCCAAAGCAACAGAATACACATTCTTCTCTAGTGCCCATGGAACGTTCTCCAGAATTGATCACATCCTAGGTCACAAAACAGGTCTCAACCGGTACCAAAAGACTGGGATTATTCCCTGCATATTTTCAGACCACAACGCTTTGAAACTAGAACTCAATCACAAGAGGAAAGTCGGAAAGGACTCAAATACATGGAGGCTAAAGAGCGTCCTACTAAAGAATGAATGGGTCAACCAAGAAATTAAGGAAGAATTAAAAAAATTCATGGAAACCAATGAAAATGAAAACACAACTGTTCAAAGTCTTTGGGATACAGCAAAGGCAGTCCTGAGAGGAAAGTATATAGCAATACAAGCCTTTCTCAAGAAACAAGAAAGGTCTCAAATACACAACCTAACCCTACACCTAAAGGAGCTGGAGAAAGAACAGCAAACAAAGCCTAAACCTAGCAGGAGAAGAGAAATAATAAAGATCAGAGCAGAAATCAATGAAACAGAAACCAAAAGAACAGTAGAACAGATCCACGAAACTAGGAGCTGGTTCTTTGAAAGAATGAACAAGATTGCTAAACCCCTGGCCAGACTTATCAAAAAGAAAAGAGAAATGACCCAAATCAACAAAATCATGAATGAAAGAGGAGAGATCACAACCAACACCAAAGAAATACAAACAATTATAAGAACATATTATGAGCAACTCTATGCCAGCAAATTAGATAACCTGGAAGAAATGGGTGCATTCCTAGAGATGTATCAACTACCAAAATTGAACCAGGAAGAAAGAGAAAACCTGAACAGACCTATAACCACTAAGGAAATTGAAACAGTCATCAAAAATCTCCCAACAAACAAAAGCCCAGGGCCAGATGGCTTCCCAGGGGAATTCTATCAGACATTTAAAGAAGAATTAATACCTATTCTCCTGAAACTGTTCCAAAAAATAGAAATGGAAGGAAAACTTCCAAACTCATTTTATGAGGACACCATTACCTTGATCCCAAAACCAGACAAAGACCCCATCAAAAAGGAGAATTACAGACCAATATCCTTGATGAACATGGATGCAAAAATTCTCACCAAAATACTAGCCAATAGGATCCAACAGTACATTAAAAGGATTCTTCACCATGACCAAGTGGGGTTTATCCCTGGGCTGCAAGGCTGGTTCAACATCCGCAAATCAATCAACGTGATACAATACATTAACAAAAGAAAGAACAAGAATCATATGATCCTCTCAATAGATGCAGAAAAAGCATTTGACAAAGTACAGCATCCTTTCTTGATCAAAACTCTTCAGAGTATAGGGATAGAGGGTACATACCTCAATATCATAAAAGCCATCTATGAAAAACCTACAGCGAATATCATTCTCAATGGGGAAAAGCTGAGAGCTTTTCCCCTAAGGTCAGGAACGCGGCAGGGATGTCCACTCTCACCACTGCTATTCAACATAGTATTAGAAGTCCTAGCCACAGCAGTCAGACAACAAAAAGAAATCAAAGGCATCCAAATCGGCAAAGAGGAAGTCAAACTCTCACTCTTTGCAGATGATATGATACTGTATGTGGAAAACCCAAAAGACTCCATCCCAAAACTGCTAGAACTCATACAGGAATTCAGTAAAGTAGCAGGATATAAAATCAATGCACAGAAATCAGTGGCATTCCTATACACCAACAAGACAGAAGAGAGACAAATCAAGGAGTCGATCCCATTTACAACTGCACCCAAAACCATAAGATACCTAGGAATAAATTTAACCAAAGAGGCAAAGGATCTGTACTGAGAAAACTATAAAATACTCATGAAAGAAATTGTAGAAGACACAAAGAAATGGAAAAACATTCCATGCTCATGGATTGGAAGAACAAACATTGTGAAGATGTCAATGCTACCTAGAGAAATCTACACACTCAATGCAATCCCCATCAAAATACCATCCACTTTTTTCAAAGAAATGGAACAAATAATCCTAAAATTTGTATGGAACCAGAAGAGACCCCCAATAGCCAGAGGAATATTGAAAAAGAAAAGCAAAGCTGGCGGCATCACAATTCCGGACTTCCAGCTCTATACAAAGCTGTCATCATCAAGACAGTGTGGTACTGGCACAAAAACAGACACATCGATCAATGGAACAGAATCGAGAGCCCAGAAATGGACCCTCAACTCTATGGTCAACTAATCTTCGACAAAGCAGGCAAGAATGTCCAATGGAAAAAAGACAGTCTCTTCAACAAATGGTGTTGGGAAAATTGGACAGCCACATGCAGAAGAATGAAACTGGACCATTTCCTTACACCACACACAAAAATAGACTCCAAATGGTTGAAAGACCTAAACGTGAGACAGGAGTCCATCAAAATCCTAAAGGAGAACACAGGTAGCAACCTCTTCGACCTCAGCCGCAGCAACTTCTTCCTAGAAACATCGCCAAAGGCAAGGGAAGCAAGGGCAAAAATGAACTATTGGGATTTCATCAAGATAAAAAGCTTCTGCACAGCAAAAGAAACAGTCCACAAAACCAAAAGACAACCGACAGAATGGGAGAAAATATTTGCAAATGACCTATCAGATAAAGGGCTAGTATCCAAAATCTATAAAGAATTTCTCAAACTCAACACCCAAAGAACAAATAATCCAATCAAGAAATGGGCAGAAGACATGAACAGATATTTTTCCAAAGAAGACATCCAAATGGCCAACAGACACAAGAAAAAGTGCTCAACATCGCTCGGCATCAGGGAAATCCAAATCAAAACCTCAATGAGATACCACCTCATACCAGTCAGAATGACTAAAATGAACAAGTCAGGAAACAACAGATGTTGGTGGGGATGCGGAGAAAGGGGAACCCTCCTACACTGTTGGTGGGAATGCAAGCTGGTGCAGCCACTCTGGAAAACAGTATGGAGGTTCCTCAAACAGTTGAAAATAGAGCTACCATATGATCCAGCAATTGCACTACTGGGTATTTACCCCAAAGATACAAATGTAGGGATCCAAAGGGGTACATGCACCCCGATGTTTATAGCAGCAATGTCCACAATAGCCAAACTGTGGAAAGAGCTAAGATGTCCATCGACAGATGAATGGATAAAGAAGAAGTGGTATATATACACAATGGAATATTATGCAGCCATCAAAAGGAATGAGATCTTGCCGTTTGCAACGACGTGGATAGAACTGGAGGGTGTTATGCTGAGTGAAATAAGTCAATCAGAGAAAGACATGTATCATATGACCTCATTGATATGAAAGATTCTTAATCTCAGGAAACAAACTGAGGGTTGCTGGAGTGGCGGGGCGTGGGAGGGATGGGGTGGCTGGGTGATAGACATTGGGGAGGGTACGTGCGATGGTGAGCGCTGTGAATTGTGCAAGACTGTTGAATCACAGATCTGTACTTCTGAAACAAATAATGTAACATATGTTAAGAAAAAAGAAAAAGAAGAAGATAGCAGGAGGGGAAGAATGAAGGGGAGTAAGTCGGAGGGGGAGACGAACCATGAGAGACGATGGACTCTGAAAAACAAACTGCGGGTTCTAGAGGGGAGGGGGGTGGGGGGATGAGTTAGCCTGGTGATGGGTATTAAAGAGGGCACTTCTGCGTGGAGCACTGGGTGTTATGCACAAACAATGAATCATGGAACACTACATCAAGAACTAATGATGTAATGTATGGTGATTAACATAACAATAAAAAAATTTTTTAAAAATTGTGTGAACATGGTCTCAGAGATAAAAGGAAAACTTAGGATGAACAATTTCACCAGAGAAGACTAGTAGGAATGCCTACAGTGCTGCACTTTATGCTTGTGACCTTCATATCATCACATGTCCTTGAAACACACGCACCCTAGTTCCTCTCCGTGATGTCAAGTCATTCAATGAGATATTGCATTCTTGAACCTACGAGGCCTGAGTGAACTCCAAACTGGAAGCCATCAATTGTGAAGAAGACATGTATTTGTTTGTTAATGATTCATGCAGCAAGGCCAAAGCTAGATCAAAAAAACGAAAGAACTTCCAAAAAAGGAGGTAGCGGACAAAGTCAAATGAAACAGGTAAGACCGGCGTCTGTTGGCCATGAGACCTGAACAAGAGGAACCTGACCCCTTCTGAGCAGGAACAGACCCTGGGGACAGATCAGTTGTAGAAAATGGAAGGCTGGCCCAGACCAAAAGAAGAAGGTCAGAGAGAGCACAACCCAGGAATGGGCCAGACCAGCCAAACAAGATGAAGTAGGGAGCTCCCATCAAAAATTATGGACACACAGTTTGAGATGAGCAAGAGGGAAGCAGGCAGGATGCAAGATAGAGCCAGCAGATGGTCACATCAGGGTTTTAAAGGCAGCAGGAAGAGAAACCCCAGTGGGCTCACTGAAGAACTGGATGCCTGGCACTGACCCTGGGAAGAATAGGGGCAAAACAAGAGCCCAATGCCTAGGGCCTCAGAAATTCACAGACTGGTGTGCCTAAAAACTGGGCCTGGGGGAGAGGCAGAGGTTTATAGCAGACACCAAGAAGGAATTAGTTCCCAGGCCTAGGGTACAATTCAGAGCAGGGTTAGCATCACCTTCTGTGATGCTGAGTCACAGAAGGAATGACCCCAAATTCTATTAATTCTACTTTTACCACTTTCAACCTTGACACTGATAACTCTGGAGCCTTGGACAAGTTACTTAACCTCTCTGATCCTCAGTCTCCCCATCTGTAAATAGGTAATAGGACCTATCTCACAGGCCTGGGGAGAGATTTAAATAAGACAATGTGTGCAAACCCTATCAGCATGGTGTCCACCACGTGGCAGGACTCAACAAACATTACTTACTTTCCGTGACACTACTAGTCTTTTCACTTTATTCCTACTAAATTCTAAGTTTGGCCCAAGCCTTATTAATTCCCCTGTGTATCTTGCCCGGTTCTGCCCCAAAGTCAGGAACACATAAGGCCCCATATGCTCTGTGGTGAATTGACTGGCAGTGAATGGACAATGAAAGGGTGATGCAGTGGTTGTGGAATATAAAAGTATTTGTCTGTCATGGCAGACCTAGGCTCACCTTAGTCACTGGAAATCAAACAAATAAATGCTTTCATCTACACGCATTTTTAGCATCACCTTTCTGGAACAAATCCTGTATTTTAGTACTGTGTGTATGCGGCTCAAACCACATCTATGTCCATTAAAAGCCAGTAGAACTCCAGAGTGGGGAAACACTTCAGCTACCTTTCTCTATGGGGTTTTTGAGGCAGGATCACACTGCCCCAGAGTACCAGCAGCCATTTCTTGATGGTTGGGGTGGGGGGGAGGGGAGGTTCCGGGAAGAGGGTTTAAAAATGGAGGCATAGCAACACGTTGGGGGTAAGGGGAGGGTATGTCCCTTATCTTGATTATAGTGATGCTTTTTTAAGTATAAATATATATGTCAAAGCTTACCAAATTGTACAATGTAAATATGCACAATTTACTGTGTGTCAATGATACCTCAATAAAGGTATTTAGAAAATTTAAAGGATGGAAGTCACTGAACAGCTTAGATATTATAAATTAGTTTTGAAAATTATTCAGGATTTTGGATCAAGTCAAAACATCAAACAGCTACTCCATGTTTTCAGCTGATAAAAATTTTTCTGATAAATTTAAAGATTTCTCAGAGTTCAGTTGAACTTTCTATTTACAGACTGTCAGATAAGATTTTTTTTTCTAATCATAATAAACAATAATAATAGCTGGAAGTAAGGCATTCGCTATGGTCTGGAATGACCTATGCACTTTAACGTGTTGCATCATTTAATCCTCAATATAAACCTACGAAGTAGAGCATTATCCTCATTTATAGAGAAGGGCCCTTAGAATGAAGGTCATACACCAAGTAAGACACAGAACTAGAATTTCAAACCAGCAGTCTGAGTCCAGAGCTTATGCTTTTATTCACAAAGCTATGCTGCCTCCTGATCTGACTTTGGGGAAAACCCTCTCCTTCCATTAAAGACTATTAATCAAGGGGCTCTGTCTTCCCCTATTCTAAGTCCTATTTTTTTCTGAGTCTGATTTGTCACTTTGTCCTTTGACAAAAGAAAATATACCACAATCAAGTTGGATGTAGCTCAGGAAGGAAAAATTCATTTGAAAATCAACTAATGTAATTCATCATATTCCTCATATTAACAGAAAAAAGGACAATATTCATTCGATCACTCAATAGATACAGAAAAAAAATTTGATAAAATTTATTATAACAATAAATTAATCAGTTAATTAAACTTTACATGAATTCATTATTTTAAAATAACTTTTAGCTAACTGGTTAAGATTAACTACTTTAATCTGTTTTTTTTAAGTATCTACAAAAACTGATAGATAAACATCACTAATGGTGAAATGTTAAAAGCTGTCCCTCTGAGATCAGCAATGAAGAAAGAATGCCCACCATCGCCTTCTATTCAGACCATATTAGAAGGTCATAGTCAGTGCAATAAGGCAAGAAAAAAGAATAAAATTATAAGGCCAATAAGAAGAAAGTAAAACACCATTATTCATACATGCTATGATGTATACTTGGAAAATTCGGAAGAATTTATAGGCAAAATTATTATAATTAAGAAGTTAAATTAGCAAATTTGCTGGATACAAGGACTATTGTATTTCTATGTAGCATCAACAGTTAGAAATTAAAATATGGGTTTTTTTACTTTTTTTAAAGATTTTATTTATTTATTTGACAGACAGAGAGACAGCGAGAGAGGGAACACAAGCAGGGGGAGTGGGAGAGGGAGAAGCAGGCTTCCCCCTGAGCAGGGAGCCCGATGCGGGGCTCGATCCCAGGACCCTGGGACCATGACCTGAGCCGAAGGCAGACGCTTAACGACTGAGCCACCCAGGCGCCCCTAAAATATGTTTTTACATATTTTTTACGATAACATAAAAGTATCAACTATCTAGGAGCAAATGTAATAAAAGATCGGCAAGTCTCCTATACAGAAAATTATTCAATTTACCAAAAATAAAAAGAAATTAAATGAGGCTTAAATAAATGGAAGCTATATCACATTCATGGATTAGAAGACCCAATATCATAAATTCCTTTTCTGCCTAAGTGAACCAGAGCTGGTTTAAGCTCCTTACAACCCAAGCACCCTGACTGGTCCAGAGGTTTTGAATGACAATGCCCCTCCCCCGTACACCTAATTTCCTTCCTCTCAATCAGATATGCCCTGTGGTTTTTCACCTCTTCGTTTTTACCCCTCTTTTTCTTCTACTTCTGCCCAAATCCAGTCCTCAAACACAATTCCACTCTTTAATAAGTTCTTCCTTCTTGCCTTAACTTAACTTAAGGCAAGTTCATTTCTCTTGCCTTGAATTCTATAATAATTTTTGATATGTAACTACTCTTAATAATATTTACAAATTCTTATAGCATCTGTTATGTAAATATTTGTTATTCAACTTTTCACAACTCATCTCCCTAGCTAGAATGTTTTCACCCCAAGAAGACAAATATTGAGACCTTTTTTTCTTTGCTTCCTTCTTGCAGAGTGCTTTCCACATAGGAAATGTTCGTACACATGTACAAGTGAGATTTGTTTTATATACAATATGCGGCCACAATTACTGGATAAGAACTAGACAACCCATTGGTTCCAACACAAGTAGATGCAATAGTCCAATATCTTAGAAATCTAAGATTTATATGGCCTTTTCCCTATTAATTTGAATAGTATGACAAACAATCATCTTGGGAGCCTTACCAATTCCCAAGAATTTACCCAGAAAACTAAGAATTGGAGACATTAACCAGAAATTCTGTAGTCCCAAATCAAAGAACACAGTTGCAAAGTTTCCTGGAAAAGCAAACAAAAAACTCAAAACTCTATTAAATAAATACTGTGTTCTTAGAGTTTTATAATACTAGAGGGACACAATTAAACCTTCCACCCCCAGGGCGCCTGGGTGGCTCACTTGGTTAAGTGACTGCCTTCGGCTCGGGTCATGGTCCTGGAGTCCCGGGATCGAGTCCCGCATCGGGGGGGGGGGTCCCCGCTCAGCAGGGAGTCTGCTTCTCCCCCTGACCCTCTTCCCTCTCGTGCTATCTCTCATTCTCTCTCTCTCAAATAAATAATAAAATCTTTAAAAAAAAAAAGCCTTCCACCCCCACATGACCTCAAGACACATGAATGGCTGTTCAGCAAACAAAAAAGCTGAAGCTCCAATCAACAAAACTACTTAGGGTAGACCAATTACCCTGAGGGGGAAAAAAAATATGGATTTAATGAGTTGTCATGAAGAGGGGTCTGCAATTCCTTGATCTAAGGCCAGAGGTGGGAGAATTATAAGAAATCTATGGCAAAGCCCTCCATGGGATCACACATGAGATGAAAGATCTTATCTTTCTAAATCCTTCACGCTGAATATGAAGTATGGGGCAAAATGCATGGAATCACAGCAAATGTGTTCCCTAATTTCATTTTGTGGACACTATAGGATAAAATACTTAAAATCCAGAAACTTAGCTATTAAAATGACTAAACAAAAGCATACTTCCTAGGTTGCCTGAGATTCCTAGAAGATGAACTTTGAAAACAGATTCATAAATTTGTTCTAGGTGTTATAATCTGTAATAAGTCCGGATTTATATCTGGAAATGAGAAAAAGCAGGGACAGAGACCAGGATGAACCCAGGACAAACACTATTGTTAACACCAAGCAGATTTTCTCTGCCTCACAAACATCTGTCTGAGGGGTGGAGTGAATTTAGCCACAAACACTTGTAATCATTCTTTTTGGCAAATAGTAGCTCAAGGAAGATTACAAGATGTTCTTCACCCTATATAGTTGCTCCAAGAACTGAAGTATGTGTTGGTGGGGAGGGGAGTCTATCTTTGGTGTTACCAGTGTCATCTGGTGATTCTTGATTGTCCAATCACATTTCTGTGTGTGCATCTCCAGAGTAATCAGGTGGGGACATAGTGATCTCAATGGGAGACAATTAACTGTCAGTTTCTGAGGATCCTCTCTCTTGGACTGGTTGGTTAGTTTTCTCAGAGATCACCCCAGCTCCTGCCTGGATGATATAAGCCTCGCAGTCAGTATTGAGGTGGAAGGAGCTGGGGGGGGCCTCCCATTTGACATGACAGCCTTTACTTAATTTCTCTATTTTCAAGAAGACGTTTATCCCTTTCCACTAAACTGTAACAGATTCTGAAATCAGGAGGGCATCTGTAGCACTCATTGCTCCTTTTAAAGATTTTCGACCAATTCTTCTGTTTTCAGCTACATGCCAACCCTAGCTTTGGGAGGTAATTTTTGCTTCCAAATGCCAAGCCCTTCTGGGCTCCACAGTTTAATGGAGTTGCTTTTTAATGGCTGCCCCTACACACAGGCCTAGCTTTCACCTGAACTGATCTGCTAAACTGATTACCAGTCATCCATCCGTTTTCCACATTCTAGAATTGCATGGATCACTCCAGCGTGCTCTTGTCTCCAACTCCAGCGTATTTGTATCTCAGTAGCTCTGGGACAAATCTGCTTTGATTTTGGGGGGCTCTCTTCTAATTCATTTCTCTATTGGTAAATTAAAAAGGAAGAAAAATTTACAAAACAAAATTTAAGTAGAGCTCTGAGGGAAGGTTACCTACATAGCAGTTGGCTTGCCAATCAAGTTTTCACCTGAAAGTGACTTTTATAAACTGTGTGAAAACAAGGGCACCTGGGTGGCTCAGTCATTAAGCGTCTGCCTTCGGCTCAGGTCATGATCCCAGGGTCCTGGGATCGAGCCCCGCATCGGGCTCCCTGCTCGGCAGGAAGCCTGCTTCTCCCTTTTCCACTCCCCCCTGCTTGTGTTCCCTCTCTTGCTGTGTCTCTCTCTGTCAAATAAATAAATAAAATCTTTTTTAAAAAACCCTATGAAAACATGCTTGAGTAAGTTTTAATTTAAACTTAGTCAAAGCCATAACTTTTGAACTCCCCCATTAAAAAGCAGCTCACCTGCCCCCCCCCTTCCCTGACGCCCCTGACCTCTCCCTTGCTGGGCTCCAAAGCACATTGCCTCCTAGGAGGAATGTTTCTACCTCAAGGCACAGCACTGGCTCTTCCCTCTGCCTGAAAATTCCTTCCCCGAATATCCAGTGTCTCACTTCCTCGTCTTGTTCATGTCTTTGCTCAAAGCTCCCTTCTCAGGGAGGCTTACCTTAACCACCCCACTGCAACCTTCCTCCACACCCACACAACCCCTCCACCTTTTCTTGCTCTACTGTTTTCTTGCGCCTTCCACCTATGACATCTATTCCTACTCATTAGGCCTACCGTTTATTATCTGTCCCCCTCCATCACAAGATGCAAGTTCCATGAAAGCGCGATCTTTGTGTTGTTCACTGCTGGAACCGAGCCTCCAAAACACTACCTCAACATAGTAAGAGCTCAATATCTTTAGGATGAATACATCAACACTATAAAATTGGATTATAGCTAGGGTTGTGGATGAAGGCAGAGCTTGATGAAAGAGAGTTGGCAGAGGAAGGGATGAAGAACCAGGGAGATGGGTTCTTTTCTCCTTTTCCTGCCTCTTACCCATTCAGGCTGCTTCTGCGACCCCCCACAGATGGGGAGGAAGGAAAGAAGGGCTAAGATAAGAAAGAAGAGTGGAGTAAAATAGTAAGATGATTAAGAGAAGAACAAGAACTTCAAAGGCAGTCATCTGAAAATAGGCGGACTGAAGTTGAAACCTTCCAGCAAAACAGTGGGCAGCTTTCCACTCTCCTCAGCTCCTCGTTTTTCCTGCTGGAGTTGAAACTAACTGAAAGATATTTTTAAGGCCCAATAAAATAGCATGATTTAAGCAAACACTACTAATTATCAGCAAGCAACAAGGACTTCCTTGGGGCACCATAACCTGTTTTTCAGTCATTTAGGTAGTAAAACCCCTCCATCACCCCCACATTCAGCCACTTGGCAAAGACAGCTGTGCATTTTTTTCTCCCAGACCTTGTATAATTTTTCTCACTAGTATAATATTTCGGTAATAGGTAGAAATGCAGAAATCTAACCTGTTTCAAAAATGAGAAGCCTAATAATACTCAATTCTTTGGTCACCAAAACTAATGCAATTTTTAAAATTAGTTTATCAATACTCTGTGAGTACTTACTAAGTGCTAGTCTCTGTGCTAGGTACTAAGATGACAAGATGTAACTCCCCATTGAAATCCAATGCAGCATTTCTCATCCTTTGTATAAATAGATGAATCTCATGCTCCAGATAGAAGCCTTGGGAGAGAATTGGCTTTCTCAATGCAACTTCTTATTACTGACTCATAGAAGAGAATATGTATCTTTTGTATATTCCCACTAACCAATGAGATATTCTTATTGAGTTTCATTTTCTTATTTCACGTTAAGAAAACAACAGATTTTTTATTTGTTTTCCAAATACAAAATGTTACAACATTTTCTTAAAATGTTTTATAACCTTCATTCATTCATCAATTGTTCAGAGTGCTCCTAGATCCAGCTAAGTGCTAGGTTAAAATGGTGACTAATAAAGAAAATGTTTTTTTTAATTGCATACATAACACTAAACCAAGAGCTTCTCCCTATGTCCCACCACCTTTCCTCCTTAAGAATCACTGATCCAGGGAGATAATAGCAGAATTCCATCTGAAACTCTTGTATATATAACTCTCCATGATATTATTATCCCCATTCCATTTAAAAGTAAGCTTTACTGGGGCGCCTGGATGACTCAGTCAGTTAAACATCTGCCTTTGGCTCAGGTCATGATCCCACAGTCCCGGGATAGAGCCCTGCATGGGGCTACCTGAGCAGCAGGGAGTCTGCTTCACCCTCTCCCTCTGCTCCCCCCTCACACACACTTGTGCTTGCACTCTCTCTCTCTCAAATAAATAAAATCGTTTTTTAAAAAGTAAACTTTATTAACCTCTTACCATTATAAAAATAAGGCATGATCCATATGGAAAAGTTGGAAAATATAGAAAAGTGGAAGAAGCAAAAATAATTCATTCATAATCCTACCACCAGGGCCAACTAATGTTAATGGTTTGACATATTTCCTTCCCGTGTTATTCCTCGTACTGGATTATTTTGACTACAGAAGGAAACATGACAAGAAAGATACAAGACCAACATAAAGATTAATCCCATGGAAGAACCTAACACAAGGTCTAAACAAAGATAAAGACCACAAAACTGTCAAACCACTGAAAATGAGAACATACATTTAAGTCAATCACAATCATAAACGCAGTATGCTTTGCTCCTATTTGATTAGTTTTTAATAGAATTTCTTTAATTTTCATATGGAAGTCTAAATGTTGAAAACTAGTCTAAAACTATGAAAAAGAAGAAGAATGAGTAGGAGACATCAACTTGCCACAGATTAAAATATACTCCACAGCTATTATACTCAACAGCAATATGTCCAGGCCTACAAGTAGAAAAATAGACCAGTGGACTAGAGAAAAAGAATTGAAAGAACAGATACTAATATATATGGAAATATAATTCGCTAAAGAAAAGACAGTTTATTAAATATATTATGCTTAAACAATTGGCTTTCCATTTAAAAGAAAATACGATTGGACCCTCTACCTCTGTATAGAAGCAAACTCCAGATGGAAAAAATATTAACACCCTAAAAAGAGAAAAAATAGAAATTAGAATTTAAATTAGAGGAAATTTTAAGAAAACAGGTGGGAAGACCTTTTAAACTAAGATGTGAAATCCAGATTCGGTAAAGGAAGAGAGATAGATGTGATATCATAAGACTGTTTTTAAAATTTAGGGCAGAAAATTATAAAAATAAAATCAAAGAACAAATTATTGGTGGGAAAAGATATAGCGACTAATGTGACCAAAAAAATCTATAATATTCAAAGAGCTTTTGCACATTAATAAGAAAAAAGCACCTATATTGAGGGAAATGGGCCAAGGATACACATCGGTAATTGACAGATAAGAATCCAAAGGAATAGCGATAATATGAACACTCAACCTCATTAGAAGTCAAGAACATTAAAGTTAAATTAATAATGCTTACTCACCAGATCAGCAAAAATTAGAAGGTGGAGAAATAAAAGCACTAGTGGAAATATAAGGAAAATAATTTTCTTAAACATTGCCGGTAGGAATGTGATTTGCTATAATATTTTTAGAAAATAATATGGGAAAACCCATTAAAATTTAAAATACACATACCCTTTGAACTAGCAATTCTATTTCTGGGAACTAAACTGTAAAAATAAAACCACCAATAGCTAAGAATATGTATCTACAAATATTTGTAGCGAGAGCACTTTTTTATGTGTTGAAAACATTTTTCACAACAGAAAGCCTATTGATAGCAGAATACTTGAATAAATGTTAGCAAATTCATACCTCATACAACTATTGAAAAGAATAAAATAGATCTAACTTTCTCAGAGTCTCCAAGATATATTTCAAAGTGAGAAAACCAAGATATAGAGTAACACACACACATACACACACACACACACAAATATACTGTGTATATAGCCTGATTGTACATTTTAAGATAAGTAGGATCCATGCCCTTGGATATCAGTGTATGTGTCTGTATAGTGTGTATGAGCATAGAGAAAGGAGCAGAGGACACACAGCAAACTGGATTCATTGATTTCTCTAAAAGGGTACAGGCAAAGCAAAAAGGAAGGAGGAGGAAGAAAGACAAAGACCATAGTATAATAGAAACTATGCCTAACCCAAGAACAAGAAAAAGCAGAAACAATTCTATCCATTGTATTAATGGAAATAATAATAGAATACGTTCATGAACAAGGACCAAAGGTGACATAGCCAAATAAAATAGTGATTTCAAGATGGGATTGTCAATAATTTTTGCTTGGAACCTTTAAAGAAAGTTTTTGCAATACAAAAATATTTTAAAAGGAAATAGAAAAGATCTGGCAACACTCCCTCAAAAACCTTGAAAGTGGCTTTGCCCTTTGACACGGTATTTCTACTTGCAGGAATTATTTTTAAGGCAGTAAACAGAGGTGTGGACACCAATGCTTCTTAAAACACCTAAGTAATTAAATAAATTATAATGTTAAATAAATTCTATAAGATACTCATAATTTTCATTTGCAAAATACATACCTGTGTATATGTGTATAAACATATATGTGTGTATTTTATACTATATTATACATATATACTATGCAATATAATATTAATGAAAACCCAAGATACAACATAATTTCAATTTGTAAAATATACGTTTTGTATATGTGTGTATATATATATGTGTGTATATATATATGTATTTTGCAAATGGAAATTGTGTTATATTTTCAGTTTTGTTAACATGATATCATGGGAATTTTTTTCATTTTACTTAATATATATACATATTAGGCAAATGACTATAAGAAAATACACTAAAATACATTTATTGATTATCCATGGCTGGTTAGTATATAGGTGATTTCTATTTAGGTCTTTATTCTTTTCTTTTCAAAATTTGTTAACATTACTATGCATTTTACACTATGCAAAAACACAGTAACTATCTCAAAATGGAAGCTATTATAATAAAGGGAATGAATTCACTTAAAAATGAAAAAGGGTCAGTTGTAATTGCTCAGAAGCACACTCTTCCTCCAACGCTCCTCCAACATTAGAAAGCAGTCCCAGGGCTCTCGTCCCGTAAACCTGTGTCTACAGCACTCGGATAAAAGTTGAATGACAGAGTCCCCTAGATTGACAAACTGTCCCTTCATTATCATATAAACCCCAGAACACTATGACTCCTCAAGTTTCGAGGATGAATCTCTCAGGTAGTCAGGTCTCAATGAGGCTATCCAGAAAGCCTTCCTATGAAAACCAGCAAAGCTGTGTTTTCCGTTTCCTCTACTGAACAACATTCATATTTTATTTCTTCAGATTTCCAGTTAGAGCAGATTTCTATAGTTTGGTCTGAGGTCTCAAAATTAAAAACACTTGCTCCATTTTCTGTATTGGTTCTCCCCCTGGGCAGAAAGGACTTCAGCTGAAATACAAAGCAAAGACACTGGTGTGGAAAGACAGAAAAAACCTGCAGTGAAGGGAGCTGGTGAAACCTCATGGCACAGCAAGGACAACCAATAAGCTTTGTTCTTATCCCAGGACTTCTTCCCTGAGAGGATCCGACAAGCCAACAAGATAAACATGAACCGTGAGGCATGCTTCTCTCCTCCCACCTTCCTTCCCACTCATCCCTTAGAAGGTCTTTTGCTTTGTGGTTGACACAACGAGGATTCCCCACACTACACCTTGTTCCAGTAGGACTGAAGAAAGACCAACAGAAACAAGAACAGATTTCTTTAAAACACACTCCGATCTCTCTTGTTAGCAAAGTAAGTGGAAGAAATGTGTTCTGCATGCTTGAGCTGAGTAAAAATCACAAAACTATTATGAAAAGTTTTCCAATATTCAACCAGTAGCAAAATATTATTGACACCTGGAAGGACAATCACATGCCCAAAACAATGGCTACATGTTGCAACGGGAAGACAATGTAGACATGAACATGGGCATGCATGTCCCCGGTTGATTCTAGCTCCTGGTGTCCGACTCTCTTTGGCATCATGGAACCCAAACTTCCAGATGACTAAGATTTTCACTTCTTATGAGAATGTATTGTTCTTGTATACATATAGCTTCAAACTGGATAGAAAATTCTGGTCCATTTGCTACTATGTGTCAGGTCAACAAGATGAGTAGAAAACTACTATAATTAGCTGAGTGGCATTGTTAGTATGTAGAAAGGCCAAAACAAATTGAATGAACCAAACCGAATCTGTCAGACTCAACCAACCATAATCAAAGTGTATTAGGGCTCCTATTAGCACATATCCAGACAGATACATTAATAAAAGAAGTCCTTTCTCTTGACACCTGGCATAAAGGCAAGAATTACAATAAACAGTACTGGAACATATTTACTGGCTTGCAATTTACCTAGAGACAAGATTAGAGCCACAAGATAGAGTCAAAACTGGAAGAAATTACAGCAAATAAGTATCAGTAGGAGTGGAAATAGAGCAGAGAAATAATTTGACCCAAATGGAGAGTGAAGAGAGCATAATGATAGCTTATTTATTAGTAGAAATGAACACATATTGTTACATTGTATTCAGTTCTTGATTATTTATGAGTGATTTACCAATTTTGTGGATTATCCTTCCCCCTGCCAGTCTTTTTACATCTGAGTCATCTCTTGCCATCTTTACTTCATATGTGTCCAAAATAATGTTTACCATTAATCTATGTCAAACTTAATTAGCAAAACAAACCCAATTGGTATGGCTATGGTATACTGATCAAAGAACTCCTTCACCTCTCTAGCTTGAGATCAAATCTGGTAGAAACATTTTCGTTAGTGGGAGAGAAGTCAGAATGGGAATTGAACTCAACATATTAAGACACTGGTTAGCGAATCCTTGCCTATTGTCTTTTTACTAAGTAAAGTTGATCCAGATATAATCAGGCAACTCTATTAAATGTCATTTGCAGGCAGGAAAATGTACTCATATGATAAGGAAAAATAGAAAAATCTCTGCCCATGCCCTGTAAAGGCTTAGACTCGGAGTTTTTGACTTGAGTGGATGAGCTCCTGACAGGAAAAAGGAAATCATAAGGGGGACAAAAATATCATTTCACAGTGGAGATTTAAGCCTCATTTTAGTGGATTATAAGCTTAAGGCAAGAGACTTTTCCTCTTTATACTGCTTCTCTACTTCCTTCAGCATCTAAGCCTTTGCTTGCAAATATAACCTGAAAATCAATATTTACAGTGGCCAAGATCTTGAGTTTACTATTTTAGGTTCAAATCTTATTATATCATTTACTAACTGGATGATCTTCAGCAAATTACTTGATTTCTCTAAGACTTGGTCTGCTTCCCTAGTAAATGGGTATAATGATACCCACTCCTAGAGGTATCATAATGACTAAACAAGCTATTCTCTGTAAAGTGCAAAGCACCATATCTAGCAGAAAATGTGATCAATAAATATAGAGGTAGTATTACTGTCATTATGTTAATTACTTGACTAAACTGACTATGCTAGGAATGAGCAAAGTAAATCATAAAAGAAATAGGACTTGGCAGAATTGATTTTTGTAGTTTGAGAGTTGACGGAAGGAAGGAGGGAGGGAGGGAGGGAAGGAAGGAAGGAAGGGAGGGAGGGAGGGAGGGAGAAAGAATGCATGCATGTATCAATGTCTACATGTGGGCACCACATAAAACTTAATTAGCAAAGCAATTACATATAGTTTATGTATTTTATTCTTTAGCCCTTTGATTCTTTCTACACAAGACCAACATTTAATATCAATAGAGCCAAATACATTTCAGTGGCAGAAACACTGACGTTATGAGCTGTTAACAAATGGAAAAGCAATATAAAGGGGGGAGTATGACTCTGGTGCTATTGCCTAAGTGACACAGTTATTCAGATAGATGCACAAGAAGCCCCGGGTTCCATGGCATCTAGAATCCCCATGGTTTCATTTCCGACCTTTATCAAAGTCCCAGCAACAGCACAACCTTAGGCCTTCCCAGAAAAACCAACTTTGAATCCAGGACCTCAAAGTACAAAGAGAAACTCGAGACTACCCAGAGACTGACCAGTGTGTAGAAACACACAAAATTGAGAAAGGAAGCTGAATATCAAAAACCATGTATAGGACCCTAACTCCCAATGATCTGCACTGGTTCTACTTTCTTCAGCCCCAGCTGGGGAGAGGACTTGGATTCGTTAAAAGCTTTTCCTTCCTCCCTTTTTCTTCCTTGTCTTTCTCCTTGCTCTCCAAACTAGCCATCTGCCCTGAGCTGCCAAATAGCTACATACAGGCACGGTCTCCTGGCAAGTAGGACGCCCCGGCACTTCACCCTGTTCGCAGTTCTGCGATTCACGTGACAGTTCTTTCACAGGTGCTCAGACTGTGAATTGAGGAAGAGAATGAGTGCTGTTTAAAATCCCTAAGCCAGAGGAGTTTGTGCGGTGCTTCTAAGAGCCTGCAGGCAGCCGTGCCCTTGCTGATGAGGGGGACAGTTCCACGTGCCCAGAAACAGTTGTCCGTCCCCGTCCTTGGAAGACTGGCCTGACCAGTCCCACTGCACTTTTGAGGACAGTGGAAAAGGCTGGAACTGGTGACATTATTAAACATTTTGGTTAGTCACCAAATCAAGTCTTTGCCTCGAAATCTTCATTTCCTTGTACGGCAGTGTAGACGAGGTCCAACCGAGGGTTTCCTGAAATAATTCATCAAAACAGACCAGGTCTACAAGGAGGAAGTTATCTTCCTGAATGTCAGTTTGGTCCCTAGTGAAATCAGATTTCGTCCAGTAGCTGACGGGCAGACAGACCTGTGTCCCACGTCTCAGCCCTCCCTTGCAATTCGGGCAATTTACATAAATTTTTCGGTACTACTCCACTGACTCAGATTTCCTGGGCTTTTGACCATTTTGAAGGATAGCATGGTATTTACAAATAAGAGAGCATTTTAACCTTTTATATCACATGCCTGGTACTGGATTTGCAAACGGCTAAATAAATACACAGCCTCTCTCGTTGTCTAGCCAATGACGACAACCTGTACTTTCATTGAAATATATGTGTCTTTTTAAGAAGTGTGCTACCTAGTTTAGAAATAAATACTCTGCGGAGGAAATGAGAAATGGACTTGAAAGTCAGTAAGTTATTTTTCTCTTTTACATTTAAATAAAAAATGATGTGATTACTTGGTGATCACAAATACAAGTGAAATGGTTACTGGTCCACATAATAGGCTTTTTTTCCCTTAATGATACCGTCACTTGTCACTCTGAATAATTACATTCAATAGAAATGTTTCTTGATGATTGAGAATATAAGAGTCATGTCTCTATTTTGGGGTAGGTAACTGAATATACAAAGTCTATATTCTGAAGATGTTCTCCTATTTTAGGGTTAAATTAGATATACACATTTTGTTTCTTGTTAGCACTATACAACTGGCAAGGGAAGGAGGTTGTGAAATTCAAATCGGGAAGTGTTTTCTCTTGCTAGCAGCTATGGTAAAGCTCTGAGGGGAAAAGAACTAAACAAAAGAGCTTTTAAAAAAATTTAAAAGTTTGGGTTTTCTTTATGGTGAGTGAATTGTTGAGTATTGTAGATAAATTTGTTAACCACCCTGATAACATGTGAAGAAACTTTGATCACACAGTGTATGCAGGGGATTTTTTAATTGGTGATAGCTCATAGACTGTACCCTTCACTTCAACTCAAGAAACACATATGGAGTGTTCATAAGGTAGCAGGTATCCTGCCAAGCCCCTGCAATACATGCCTGATAATCACAGAAATTAAATGAAAAATCATTTTCCAAGCTGAATGGCCAAATTAGGTTTTATGTATTCATGGAAGAAGTCAGGAGAGAGAAAGAAGAAACTAATATGTTCACACATACCTCAGTGGTGATTCAAAATTCAGATTAATATCTACATCTTTTCTTGAAAAGAGCTGTGCTAGGATTAGGTATTACAGTCCTGGACAATGTGCAGAAGTTTTTGTGCTTAAGTCTTTCTAGCTTTCTTCTTCATTTTGTTTTGAACAGGGAGCGAAATGATGGTATAGTTCGTTTCTAAAGATTTCCTTGGTTAAAGCTGGTTTGATTCTCACTTAAATGAAACAAGTTGGTTAAGGATCAAAGTGGTCTCATTCATCAACAGGCACTGAAGAATCAATATTTTGCTTGTCTGTTCAGGTCAAATTCCTTGATCGTATTCTTTTACAAAGCTAAGCAGGGCAGAAGCTGTTCACCATTAACACCATTAGCAAGCATTTGTGGAGAATGCATATGCCACCATCAGCTATACCAACTCAGGTCCGTAGGTCCGACTCAGGTCTACTTCCATTTCTGTAGATTGATTTTGCCATTAGCGCAAAAGGTCCTGGCCCACAGTTTCTCATATATGTGTTCAACAGCAGAGTTGCCCCTGTTGCGGCTATGTGGTATGGGTTTACCACTGAGTCAGCCGTTGCTAACATGATGGGAAAAGCAGTCACTCCACAGAACAAGTAAGGAATTTTGCAATGCCAGTTAATACATACCTTTATCCTATTACTTATAAAACAGGTTTCTTAATCCTTACTTGCAAGAAAAATTCTTCTTAAATTTTTATTTTATTATAAAATATTCCAGTAGATTCCCTTGGAATGCTTCGAGAATATTCATGGGTGATTTCACTGTGGATTTCAAACATCAAACTGAGCTATTGAAAAGAGGCCCTGGGTTATTTTTTGTTTCTAAAATGTTATACAACAGGGGCACCTGGGTGGCTCAGTCAGTTAAGCGTCTGCCTTCCGCTCAGGTCATGATCTCCGAGTCCCGGGATCAGCCCTGCATCAGGCTCTCTGCTCAGCGGGGAGTCTGCTTCTCTCTGTCCCTCTTCCACCCCCCTCCCAGGCTTGTGCTTTCTCTATCAAATAAATAAATAAAATCTTTTTTTAAAACTGCTATACAACAGCTTCAAGTGAACAGGATATGAGAGTGAAAAATTATTTTTTCTTAATTTGAAACAGCAGTGAACCTAATTTATGAATTTTTTTCTCAATTTAAAAAACAACAAATGGAAAGCTTAACATTGAATTAAGGAGTCTTCAGGATTAGCAGGTATACAAGGGCAGATTTATAGGGACCAATGGGCTGATAACTATATTTTAGGGCTAGAAAACATCTGCTCAGAGTAAGTAGCTTATGGTTTCCACATCAAATAAAAGGAAAAAAGCACCACACTGATCTAGGGTTTTGGTATGCTTTTTTTTTTTTAACCAAAAATAATGCAAATCCTATAATAGGGGACTTGTATGCTTTGCTAATATGTTCTACTAAAATCAAGGGGATACAGAAATTGCTTCATGAGGAAATGATAAAGTAAGTGAATACCAGGGTTTTCAATGGAAAATTCATAAGCATATGCTTGGAGTTGGGGGGGAGGACTAATTAAATATAATATTCAATTAATCTATAAAAGACAATTTTTCTCCATGTTAATCTACAGATTATATGGGCTTCCTCAACCACCTCAACCCAGTAATCCAAAATAGTGAAATGCAATTCCTGGAAATACTCAGAATTAAACATGCCATAGATAGTAACACAGATACAGAGAAATTTTGCACAAACATGCAACAACCTTGGTAATGAACTCATTTCTTCAACCCCAGTTCTAATTATATGAAGCAAGGAATTGGCTCTTATCCAGTGAATTTGAACTGTGGACACTGACCAAATTGTTTGACATTCTACCCCCATCCCTTCTATTTTCAGTCCACATTTTCCCTCCATGGTGACATTCTGGTTGTGTTTTATCTGGTTTTGGCTGTCTCTACTGCCCACTTCAGATAATTGCTCAACTCTCCACTTGGCTTCTTGCTGGGTAGGCTTGACCTAAGAAAATGGATGAAGAAAGAGCCAGCATTTTCCTTTGATCTCTTAGAACTCAGGATTCCATTATATAATCTACCATAAATCCTGGCAGTAGAGATTGACATCAACTTCCAAATTTGCCATAATATGACACTCCTAGTTGATTCATTATGTATTCTGACATTTCTTAATTCACATGAACTCAATACTTCAGTTGAGTAGAGAATATTTTTTCTTAGTTGCCTTCTCAATATTTTTACGGATTGCCTTGATTAATTTTTCTCTTCTGCAATGTAAGCCTCAGATGCCAAATGTTCTAACTGGCTAACTGCCTTTAAGGTTTAAGCTCACAGATGTTTCCCTGTGGCCACAGCAAATACTACTCCCCTGAGAATAAGTCTGATAAATAAAATTGGCAATAAATTTAGAACTAAAGGGTTGGATAAGAAAATCAAGTGCAGCCCTCATTAGCTCCACTTTTGTAAGTCTACAAACTTGTCTAATGTACTCAATCCTCAAATATCGATGGTAGTGGATTCTAAGAATCCCATCAACAAATTAAAGCCTTAAACAATCCAAAAATCTCCTTCTATTTAACAATATAAATCCCTTTCTCACTGAACATATTACCACGGTTGCTAACAAGTAGAAAATTGGCACATTTAAATCTCGTTTCTATTCCAAGTGCTGAGGGAGGAGTAAAATGGATAGAATCCAGATGGTGTGAAGAAAGTAAAGCAAGGGCCCTGCGTAGTCTGAATGTGAATAATTTGTGAATTGGTCTGAATGATTAATATTCAACATTAATATTGCTTAGGCAACATGAATGCCATAAGCAGGAAACCTTTGCTTTCTACTTTTTCCTTTCCTAGAAAACATTTTTCTATGAGTCTTTTCCTTCACAAAGTAGATTTGAAGTACCTCTTTGCTTGGTTTGTGAAGCCTCCATGACATGGAGGTATAAATAACAAACCAGTATGAACAATGTTCTTCACGCTGAATATTATGATATCATCTTCTCCCTGTATTTCTGGGCTTGAAATACAAAGCCCAGGCATTGCCCACCATGGAACATTCTCAGAAGTGTAGTATCATCACTTGAGATTTATTGTAACAAATTAAATTACCTAGTGTGCTTGGACTTTCCCCCCACCCCACACCCCAGTGAGTCTGCTTTTTTTTTTTTAATTGATGTCCTTGCCTTTTATTCCCCCCAGAAGAAAAGAAAAAGGAGGAAAATAGAAAACACAATCTGCTCCCTTCCCTCTAGCCTCAAAGCACTGGATTCAGCTCCCCCATTCCCATGAGCAGAAAGCAATTTAGGCAGCCACAAGAGACATCACTGTCTTCTTCTCCAACTCAAGTCCTAAATCAATGGAATGATGACATGTCTTTATTTTATTTTCAGCATAGATGCCTGTGGGTTTGACTGTTCTTATGATAGAATCTCAACTCATTCTAAATGGAGATTGCTGAAAGCAAGAAACATAGAATCATAAAATGGTCTGTGCACGAGGACCATACAGCTCCCCACATCCAATGCCTTCATTTAATTGGTGAGGAAATGGGGTCTCAGAATTGAAAGGCTGTTCAAACAAAGCTGGTAGCATCACACTTCCTGATTTCAAAATTTACTATGAAGCTACAGTAATCAAAACAGTAAGGTATTGGCCTAGACAGATGTATAGAACAATGGAACAGAGTAGAGAGCCCTAAATAAGTCCACACGTATACAGTCAATTGAGCTTCAACGGTGGTGTCGAGAATACACAGTGGGAAAAGAATAATCCCTTCAACAAATGGTGTTGAGAAAACTAGATGGCTCCATGTAAAAGAGCAAAATTTGATGTCATCTTACACCACACACCAAAAACAATTCCAAATGGATCAAAGACTTAAAGGTAAGACCTGAAACTATAAAATTCCTAGAAGAAAAAATAGAAGACAAGCTTCATGACATTGGACTTGGCAATGATTTCATGTATATGAGCAAAGGCACAGGCAATAGCAACAACAAAAAATAAAAATTAAAAACATAAGCAAGACTACACTAAACTGAAAAGCATCTGCACAGGAAAAAACAATCAACAGAATGAAAAGACAACCAGATAACCTACAGGGTGGGAGAAAATATTTGCATACTATCTATGTAATAAGGGGTTAATGTCCAAAACACATAAGGAACTCTACAACTCAATAACATAAAAACTAATAACCTGATTAAAAATGTGCTACGGACTCAATATTTTTCCAAAGAAGGCATACAAATGGCCATCTGGTATATAAAAAAAGTGCTCATCATCACTAATCATTAGAGAAATGCAAATCAAAACCACAGTGGGATATCACCTCATATCTGTCAGGATGGCTGTCACCAAAAAAACAAAAGACAAGTATTGGTGAGGATGTGAAGAAATTTGAATCCTTGCACACTGTGAGAATGCAAAATGCTGTAACCACTATGGAGGTTCTTCAAAAAATTAAAAATAGAACTATTAGGAGGTGCCTGGGTGGCTCAGTTAGTTAAGCAACCAACTCTTGTTTTCAGCTCAGGTCATGATCTCAGGATTGTGAGATGGAGCCCGGAGTCGGGCTCCGCACTGAGCATGGAGCCTGCTTAAGATTCTCTCTCTCCCTATCCCTCTGCCCCTCCCTGCCCCCCCCCCGGGCTCTATCTCTTTCTCTCTCTCTAAAAAAAAAAAAAAAAGATAATAATAATAATAATAATAATAAATAGAACTACCAGATGATCCAGCAGTCCCACCTCTGGATATATATCCAAAAGAACTAAAATCAGGATATGGAAGAGCTATTAGCACTCCCATGTTCCTTGCAACCCCATTCAAAATAGTCTGTTTAATGTGAAAACAACCTCAATGTCTACCAACAGATGAGCTGATCAAGAAAACGTGGTATATACACACAATGGAATACCAGGTAGCCTTAAAAAAGGACATTCTGCAGCAGGCAACACGTATGTACCTTAAGGACTATCACGCTAAGTGGAATAAGCCAGACACACAAAAGCAAGTATTGCATGATTCCACTTCTACAAAGTGTCTAAAATAGTCAAATGCCTAAAATCAAAGACTGACATGGTGGTTACCAAGGGTAGGGGGGAGGGGGGTTATTAAACAATAGATGTAAAGTTTCAGTTAAGTAAGATGAGTAAGCTCTAGAGATCTGCTGTACAACATTCGACCTAGAGTCAACACTAATGCATTGTACACTTAAAATTAGTTAAGAGGATAGATCCTATGTTAACAGTTCTTACCACAATAAACTTTTTAAAAAAGAATCGTTCAGGGCGCCTGGGTGGCTCAGTCTTTAAGTGTCTGCCTTCAGCTCGGGTCGTGGTCCCAGGGTCCTGGGATCGAGCCCCACACCGGGCTCCCTGCTCAGCGGGAAGCCTGCTTCTCCCTCTCCCCACTCCCCCTGCTTTTGTTCTCTCTCTCACTGTGTCTCTCTCTGTCAAATAAATACATTAAAAAAAAAGATTTGTTCAGTACCCAATATAAAGTACCAAAATAATACCTAGAAACAAATTATAATAATTTTAATCAAGTCTAATAGAAATATGAACAATTTTCTTCTAAATCTATATCTTGTCCAAATAAAATAATTTTGCTATAAAAGTATTCCAAGTTAATAGCATTTTACACATATATGAAGTGTGTTACTTTTCAAAGTTCTATCACTTAACCTTCATTGTATCACCAATAGGATCTTTGATAGGAGTTTGGTAGTTATCATACCCATTTTACAGTTGGGAAAACAGAGCACTGAGCTTGCAAGTTGTTTACTAAGGTCACTCAGCATATCGGTGGCAGAGTAATATATTTTAACCCCCAACCTTCTTTCTCCACTAGTCACTTTTGGAACAAAATCTTCCTTACAACCGTAAGCAATCATGATTTCAGAAAACACATCCAAAAAGATTGTTTAAACTGTATTACTCCTCTCTTGAGGTATTCCAATCACCTCCAAACTGATGTACGCACTCTTTGTCTGAAAACATCTACCTACATAATATTTCCCTAAGCTTAAGTTTGTATCTCATTCCAGCCTTACCCGAAAATCTTTAATAACTGCACTACCAAGTCCAAAGATGTGGCATTTACATCTCCATTCCTAGATCACCTCACACCACCTCCCGGCATACTTCTCACCTGTGTTCCTACAAGCTGCTGAATGATTCCCCAAAACCTTCTCCTCATGCCTTTGCTTATGCTCTTGCCTTTCCTTACATCTTTCTGCGTAAACAGTACCCATCCTGTAAGCTCCTGGGCAGATGTCTACATGAGACTTCCTATATGAAGCCATCCTTCACCACCCCTGCTCCCTGTCACTGCCCGCCCCCACCCACCTCAACCAGAAATAATTTCCCTTCTTTGTGCTTTCACACCTCGGTGCTTATCACTCTCAAAGCACTCGGCACGTTCTACTCTACTGCCTTACATTCTGGAACATTATGGTCTATAGCGCACCTTACACTTACGATGTAATAGTCCTATGTTGTATTATGTGTTACTGACCGTAACTGATAGTTAATGTCAAAGAACCTGTCAGGCTTCACTACACACAACAGTTGTGTCCCAAGCCCCTGGTAGATCCCAACATTTTCCGAGCCACAGGAGTGCAAGTCTGAATAAAAACCCCATGTTTGCCCTTGAGGCACTTTGGGTTTGTGTAGGAGCAGAAACTCTGGGACAGACCTTAGTAAACTGCAACAGGGCACTAAAATATTAACTCTTCCTTAAATAAAACAGGAAAAGAATTTTACAGACTGTGTCACGTTAAACTATACTGGATTCTGAGTAACCCTAATCTCTAAATATCTATTCGTGTAAACTCGACGCAAGTAGGATTTTCAAAAATCCAGATCAAAAATAAATGTATATCTGTATTGTCACATAGTTTTAAAGGGAAATATATTTAAAGAGATTATTACATGTAATGTGATTAACTTTATTAAATACCTTTCTGTACATGGTTTTAAGAAAATGAATCTTAACAAATGATTAGCTATAGTAAATAAAAATGAGAGTACAAAAGACTAATGTTTTCTGTGAGATAAACTCAAATTTTCTTTGGATTTCCTGGTGTCTTTATCAAAATTCTGAAAGGAAATACTCCAATGAGATCATTTCTAGGGACTTCAGAGGGAAGAAACATCTCAGAAATGCAGATTGCCTACTTGTGAAAGGGTTTTGTGGGCTTCCTCTGAACCATCCTAGGGGAAGAGGTAGGTTTAGAGGGGTCAGCTAGCTGCTGGCCATGTGATAAGAGAACAGTTTGATGAGATCTGAGGAAAAAGAGATGCCAAAGACCCAGTGGTAACATACTATCCCAGCAAAGGGAAGGAACGCTACACTTTTCACCTTCCCCAGAATTGTCATTTTGGTATGGCCTGTCTCTTCCCCCTTGTGATCGGCAGTAACCCACAAAGGGCCTGAGTATTGTCTTCCAGGCAGCAAGAAAGGGGCTGTGCCTCATTTGTATCCATTCTTAGTGGGAAACCCCAAAGAACTGAGAGTAAGAGACAGTGGTAAACAGGAGAGGGAAGTCAGATTAAGCTCGTGAAGGCTGGGGTTAGGAAAATGGAGCTCCAGACCAGTACAAATCCCTGTGGCTTTTAGAATAGAAAGGTTAGGACAGCTTCCAGCCACTTGTCTACTCAGAGAAGTCAGAGAGCACCGGGAAGACTCCAGGGAAGTCCCAAGAGGAGGATTACTCAGAGAAGTAAGGTGCTGGCTCTTGAAGTCACCCCCCCCTCCAAAACCCCACGCATCCCGCCTGCCATATTCACCAGCTTGGCCATCCATACTTCCACCGCTGTGCACACCCTCAGTTCCGTAGGACATATGTGACCTGTCTCTCATAGCATTTCATAGCACCCCACCAGAGCTACTCTCATTCACTTAGTGACAAGATTTTACATGTAACTAAGAATTTATATGTTCCATTTAAAAACATATTTTACAAAACTGAACTTTTTACAAAGCATTACTTAATCAAACCTCATCGATAGCCATAAAACTTCCATAAGTCAGATTCATTATTCTCCTTTTACAGACGAAGATACTGCAGCATGGAGGAGGCGTACTATTATCTCTTGCCAGCCCCAGATGCTCACCTCGCTTCTCCAAGGCAAGGGGCCCATGGACCAAAAACTCTAGAAAATAACATTGTATCAAGTAATGGCTGAGAGCATGGGTTTTTCAAAAGCTTATCTTCAAGTCTTAGGACTGTCACTTATAAAGCTGTCTAACGTTGGACACAATACCTAACTTGGCAAAGCCTGCATTTCCTCGTTTATAAACTTGGAATCATAATATTGTTTATCATCTGGCATTGTTGTAAGGATTAAATGCGATAATCCCTATAAAAAATATTACACAAAGTTAAGAGCTCCCTAAACCTCAGGTGCTAATATAATTGCTATTATTACGACCCCATGGGCACTAAGTTAGTTGTTACGGAGCTGCTGAGCAAGAGACCAACCCAAGTCTTGGGCATTACATTGAATTAGAAGTTAGCATACATGGGGCACCTGGGCAGCTCAGTGGGTTGAGTGTCCAACTCTTGGTTTTGGCTCAGGTCATGACCTCATGAGTCATGGGATCGAGTCCTGCGTTGAGTCCTGCATCAGGCCCGAGTGGGGCCCCATGCTCAGCACAGAGTGTGCTTGAGATTCTCTATTTCTGCCTCTCCCGCTGCTCATGCTTTCTCTCTTTCTCTCTCAAGTAAATAAATAAAATCTTTAAAAAAACAAAACAAGAGTTAGCATACAACTCTACATGTGAACAGACTCAGGCCTAGTCCAACAAGCAAGAAAAATGCTTCTTTTGATATCAAAACAAATGTGAAGCATTTGTAACAAGTTTTTACATACTTATCTCAGCAAGAATTTACCCATTTCGTTGCTCCTCTTCTCACAGAGGGATGTGGCCATCCTTACAGACACAAAGGCAAGGAAGGAAGAATGGAGGGAGGGATGTTGGAAGTGTCTGCGCTTCTCTTCCAATACCTTGTGCTCATCACGAAAGCAGTGGCATTTCTACAGGTGGTACACCCAGCTGGCTGGATTTATTGCCCCTTTTTTTTTTCAGATCAAGTTCCCAGTTACAACCAGATGGACACAAATTCCTAGCAGCTATGGTGCTGACCATGAGTTTGGTCATTCATTCCACCAACACTTATTACCAGGCAGGGTACTATGCTTGCAATAAAAATGACTTTGTTGGGGCACCAGGGTGGCTCAGTCAGTTAGGCTTCCCACTCTTGATTTCAGCTCAGGTCCTGATCCCAGGGTTGTGAGGTGGAGACCCTTGTCAGGCTCTGTGCTCCGCGGGGAGTCTGCTTCTCTCCCTCTCCCTCGGCCCCTCCCCCACTTCCTGCATGTGCACTCTCATGCTCTCTCTCATTCTCTCTCTCTCTCAGATAAATGAATAATTTTTTAAATGACTTTGTCATATTGAGTTTCTAACACCTGAAAAATACAAGCGGTTTACTGAGTGGCTTCACCTCACTTATTCCATACAATTATATCCAGTAGCTACCCTTATTTTCCTGACTTCACAGGTGAGGCATTTGAGACCAGGAATGAACCCTATAGGTTGGGGGCAGGGGCAGCGGGCAGAGCACACTATGGCTTGGACTCTGACATCTCCTGGAGATTTGAATTGAATTAATGTCTGCATCCTCACCAAAGAGTTACTGCTATGGAAGACCTAAGCAGAAGTATAAGCTTTCTAGCAAAATATTTTTATGGATGAATAGCCAGTGCAAGCCTCTTCATCCTCAAAAAGAGTCACATGCTTTCAGAGAGAAAAATTATGCTTCTTAGAAAGAGCCATAAAAGTCATTGATGTGCAAGATTTTGCTGTTGTCCAGTGGGAATGATCCAGAGGAAGTCTACTGAGATGCCACCCAGAAGGCAAACTCACCGTCATCATCATCACCATCACCAAAAGCCACATGTAAAGGACCTGCCTTTAAAAACAGCACTTTATTACACCTGCTGTAGGGAGCTTCACAGGGGATTAATTACGGAGAACAGCCCTGATGAGGTTGGGTGGGCAGGACCACATCTCAACCGACATCAATAAATATATGCTATGACTGTTTCACGATGTGGCTGGTCTACTCAGAGCTGGTCACTCTCATTCTTGGCTACTTTTCTTTGTAGCCAATCTGCTACCATGGAACAGAACTGTTCACTGTTCAAAGCAAACTGAAGCCCAACCACCCGGCCCTCAGCCCGAGAGGTTGCTCTGACCAACCGGGCTGGACAAATATAGACAAACACTCCAAGAACCCACAGATAACTATGCAAAAATGTTTAGCAGATACCCAGTATGAATATTTATATTGTATAGAGGTTTAAAGCCAGTGTTGGGGGCCAGGTGGAGGTAGCCAGCTCTAAATCCTAAACTGAATGAAAAGTCAGAGTTAATCTAAATGAAAGATCATTTTTTTTTTACTATTCTTGCAGCAAGTTCAAGACGCATGAGATTTATCCCTTTCCTTGAGTGTCAAGAGCAATAAAACAAAACAAATACTTGCAAGGGTCTAAGAAAAATACCCTGGTGGTAAATATGACCCTTCTATTTATAATCAAAATTATAGCCACACATGTCAAAGCCTAGCGGGCAGTCTTCATAAGCTAGTCACAAAATGGGAGCAAACATTTGCTTTTGAGAAATTAGGAAGGAATTATATAGAGCAGAAATGGGCTCTGAACCCTTGGTCTCAGAAGTTCCCATCCAATTTCATTTCTTTTGGCTCTCAGAGCTTTTTAAGATCAAATGCAAACACGTCTATCTCATAGTCATAATTTCACTCTCAACATTAACATATATCATATATAACATTTATATATATCACATTCAAAACCAGATGACTCCCCCAGCAACCTCGTGTGTGAGGAGTTGCTCTGCAAGCCTATTAGATCTGGCCCATAGAGCCAACAGAAATTTGGACAGGAATCAGTGGGATGATCCCAAGTCCTGATAAAGCCCAACCCTGATTAAAAAAAAAAAAAAGTCACATTGGCTTCGACGAGCATGTCCGAGAGAACAAAAGCTGGTTACCCTCTTGACAGAGCATGAAACTTACAACTCAACACACATTTCCTGAAACGTGTGGCATTCCTCTAACCAAAGTGAAAGTATCCTGCCCTGTCTTTTGTGACTGCCACATCATTATTCAAGTAGCACAGTGCCACATATGGGGGGGGGGGAGGTGGGCACTAACGTACACACCGTCCGGCTGCAGAAAACTGACCGCTAGTTTTTTTCACATGAGAGCAAACTGAGGCCGCAGGACTCAAAAAGAACTTGTCTAACTAAAATCACAGGGCAATTTAAAGACCGTCTGTCTCACTTTTGTATTACTAGACTGCATAGCTTTTCAGAAAACCGGACTGCCTTCGGGAAACAAATACTGGCTTGTTCAGACTACCTCGTTCAAACTCAACATAAGTTACGCCACCAAAGATTAAGCAAACAGGTAGTACGTTCATACTAGCCTGTGAACCGTCCAATTAATAACTTCTAACATTCCAACACATTTCGACAATACAGTACCTCCTAGCGAGGGCTGGATCCAACAAGCATACGTTATCTGAGGCAGGCAGACAGCCTGTCAGTGCTGTGCCGAGAAAAGGGTGGTTGTGTTGCCCTCTGACTCAGCTGAATATTATTCCAAAAGTGAGTTTCCACTTTGCACCAAGTTTAGATTCAACATTTTAACGTCGCCATAAGTGCTTGCCAGCAACTTTGCAAAATATCCCTGGAGCATTAAGAGAAAAATGAACATCTTTTAACATGAGAGGGAAGCTCTGAAGTTACATCATGCTGGTAAATAGTAGCACATAGAGCAAAAAGGAAAAACTTACGTTGAGAAAAAGAAATAGGAGTACCTACTTGAGGAGAAGAATGTCACTCAAAGACTGTTTTCTTATGGTTCAGAATGGGCAAGAGAAAGGAAGACTAACCTTCCGAACCCGTTAAGGAGCTTCTGAGCATGGAGACTGCATTTTCAGTTTTGGTGAAATCCGTTCTGAGGCAGGAGACAGGAGGCTGTTATGACCATGAAATTAGGAAATGCAGCAACTCAAAACTAAAGAACTAGCACCACCATTTGACTAGGAGTGGAAAATCTGCACAAAATAGAGGAGGGGGTGGCCTTGCTTTCTCCACACGAGGCCTGATTCTAACTTTCTTAGCCCTTCGGTCAGGACAGACGTTGAACAAGGGGTAAGTAATTTGTTAATCTGCCTGAAAATGTTTTATGTAACCCAGCTGATTTTCTCTTCACTGCTAATAAAGTTTGAAGTCTAGGCGGGCATGTCGAGTTGGAAAAAAAAAAATAAAGCATTCATTCAGCACATAAATTTTGCTAATCCAAAATTAGTTACAGTTAAGAGCAGGACTCAGGACATGTCTTCTGTGAGCGTTTCCGTAACTTTCTAGTTCAGCCATTGACTCAACAACCGGCTCTGCATTTCTTGTCACACTGATTAATTAGGTTCCTGACTTCGCTAACCTGCAGGCGCTTAACTTGGTTCCCTCCAACTCCTAGGCCATTCTTTCTGTTATCTGATCTTTCCATAAACTGTCTGCCATTTCCTGCAGCCAGTTAAGAGTTCATGCAGTTTTGTCTTATTTACACGGACATAAACATTCTGAAGTAGAAAATGGGCTGAGAAGTGATATTGAAATTAAGGAAATAATATTAAAAATGTTAATAGCTTACAAAGTCAGCTGTGTTTTACAGAGTATGTATTTTAAAAGATTGTTTTTTAACATATTGGATTTGTCTACTCTTCAAGACTTAGGAGAGGCTGGTTTTCTGGAAGTGAGAATGGTAGAGGAGAAGGTGAAGGAGTCTATCTTGCTACTGGGCTTTCTAGAATCTCTAAGTGCGAGTTGACATCTTTAGGACAGGAGATGCAGCTCTAAACAGTCTTAGGAAAGATTGAAAATCAAAATTTTCATAATCAACACTTTAAAACCTATTGAAATAAAGGATCTTAACTATCTTCCATCTTCCTTATACGTGTGAGTTAGCCCATAAAATAATTTGAATATGCAAATTTGTCTGAGATTAATTTCTGCAGAATACGTAGAAGAGGGCATATTTTAGCAAACATGTACAGTATTTAATTTTGGTTTAAGAAACAAAATTTCAACAAGATTCACTTACAGAAAGAACAATCACATATATTAATGCAATATTGGGGTTTTATTAGCTTTTTATTATTTTTATTATGGTTTCTGGCAAAAGATAAATTCTTTAATAAGATGTTTTGAACCGTTTAAACATCTTGGAAGTAAAATATTTTTGTCTAAACTAATTAAATCCTTCAATTAGTTTATTTGTCAGAATGAACTATGCTTTTCAAACACCATTTAGCTACCTGTTAAAATCCTTTGTACATATCAATACAGAAAAGAAAATCACTTAGAGCAACAGTTCTCAATATAGAACATCTGTTGGATTCTGAACTGAAGGTTACAGATTAGTTTCTTTTCATTAGAAAATATAAATGTATAACATAAAATTCCTATAAAATTTACATTAGATTAGTTATCCTTAAAAGACCATTGTTGACATTCGTTTGCATTCCAATACGTGCTTTCTCAATGGGGGGAGAGTAATAATAATAGCAAATGTCTTCCGGATGAAAACTAGAAGTCAGATACTGTTTTAAGCAAATTTACAACAAACCAGTGAGGTAAGTACTACTGCAACCCCATTTTACAGAGGAGGAAACCATGGGATGCCAAAATTAAGCATCTGTACCAAGATATTATAGCTGAAATCAAAGTTCAAACTCAGGACATAAGCACCCAAGTTTTGTTGTTGTTGTTGTTGTTGTTAAGATTTTATTTATTTATTTGACAGAGAGACACAGCGAGAGAAGGAACACAAGGAGGGGGAATGAGAGAGGGAAAGCAGGCTTACCTCCGAGCAGGGAGCCCGATGCGGGGCTCGGTCCCAGGACCCTGGGATCATGACCTGAGTTGAAGGCAGACGCTTAACGACTGAGCCACCCAGGCACCCAGCACCCAAGTTTTTAACACCCCACTGCAGAATCAAAACCACACTAGGGAACACACATGTTTTCTATGTATCACAGGGAGAAAATGTGAAGAGGTTATCAGTGGATGGCTAAGAAAAATTTCTATAGATTGATATAGAAATATTATTATGAATCATCTTAAAGTTTATCATTCTATTGAACTCCCTAAAAAATTAAAACGTAGGCTCAGACTAACATTGTTTTAAAATATTCTGTGCTTTCTTATAGGAAAAAAATCTCTTTTGAGGAAAATTTTCTAATTAAATTGTATTCACTGTTATTAGATTAGACTGAATAATGGGGGGGAGAAGAAAAGAACAATTTAAGTAAAGCTTTATAATGTTATTCTAGAAATCTTTCTAGGTTCCAACCTTTTTTTAATACATTCTCTCATTCCAGAAGTAGCCACTAACAGCCTGGTTTCCACAAGCAAAGCAAAGCAGAAAACTGATCCAGCAAAATCCTGTTATGACCCAGGTGATTTGGATTAAAATAAAAATCAGGTTTTTTATTTGGAGTGTGTGTTTTTGTCTAACACTCCAGATGTCAGTGGACTCAACTGGGACTCAGTTACATAGCTAATGGCCCATATTCTTCACTTGTCCTCATTAGCAAAGATTTTTCTATTGGGCACTGCTTTAAACACTATCTGGATTCCATCACACTATACAAGCAGCTCTGAGCTTCCGGTTTTCCTTATGAAGAGCAACCAAAATTGAAATTCTGCTTGCCTTGAGATACCAGTCAGAACCTGAGCATCCACTTACTCATCTTTCTAAGGGAAATTGCCCAGCCCCTCCCCTGTCCTGTTTCTGAGACAACCAAGTCACATCCCAATGACCCTCAGACCCCACTTCAGATCACAGCTAATTGGACGAGGGATAGGAAACTAACCAAGACAGACAGTGACCAAAGCCATGAACTAATGTGAAAAGATGAACTTGACCAATCACATTCTAGCTCTCCGGAGTATGAATTCTGAAAACCTAGACTGAACTAGTGAGGCACACAGGCGAGAAGGATGTCTTGGGGTAGACCGGAGACCATAGTAAGCAAAGGCTCTTTCGCAAGTCAAGTTATGCAGGCAAAGAGAAACCCAGTGAGCCAAAGTGAACAAATAGGGGCCCTGAGCCCCTGAGCACATGGCAGCGTCCAGCTACGGCTGCACTGGCCGCTATGCTGGTGGGGTCGTGGACGGCACACAGATTCTCCGCTAACCCTTATTACCAGATATCCAGGGGAGTCTCTGTTCCTTCCCCTCAAGAGTATAACTAAAACACTCATCCTGGGTCACAGCTGCTAGTTTTTGTAGCAGAAGGCACAAAATCCAGCAGTCCTATTTGCAATGTACAGGTCCTGGATATTTGAAAACAGAGTCCTCATATGACCAATGCCTGACGACTCTTTCTACTGTCATTTGCTCAACATTGATGCCCTGTAGTTGAAGTTCATGGGGATAAAGATAGTCTCTCTCAAAAAAAAAAAAAAAAAAAAAAAAAAAGACTATCTTTGTTCAGGTAACAAGGTCAGGCAGAAGAAACTTATGCAAAATTATCAACAAACTCAATTAAACTTCATCTTTAGAAAGCCTTTTAAAACTTGCCTTCATGGAAAAATAAAATAAGATAAAAACAGAGAGGGAGGCAAACGGTAAGAGACTCTTAATCATAGGAAACAAACTGAGGGTTGCTGGAGGGGAGGGGGTGGGGAAGGTGGGGTAGCTGGGTGCTGCGCATTAAGGAGGGCACCTCATGTAATGAGCACTGGGTGCTATATCCAACTTATGAATCACTAAATTCTACCCCTGAAACCAATAATGATGAATATAAATTTAAAATGTTCTCAAAAAACCTGCCTTCAAAAATCACATGCTTCTTCTTTATATACAAAAAGATATATATAAAGCCTCAAACATCCCATGTGAAGAAATAGTTGTTGAAAAAATTCTACTAGGAGAATAAAAGGGCTTTCATATTTATCAAGGTGACAAAAGAAATAACATCTGAAGAATGCAATGATTTCAAATGGAAAAGCTATTCCCTCTGCTGACCCTTCTTACTCCCCCAAAACCCTGCCCCTTGGGTTTTCCTTCTCCCCAAATACCAGTTTCTAACTACCACCTGACCACATCAGTCTCAGTAGCCAGACAGATCCACAAATTCACATACTCAACCTCAGAAAGAAGCAGTCTCAGCTAGGATTCAGAGAGGGGTAGCCCTTCCAATACTTTATTTTCATCAACTACTGTAATGTACTTCTAAGGAGAAAAGAGAACTCCACAGATTTCATCCAAGCTCAAGGAGCCAGTGCCAGAGAAAAACGATTTTTAAGTACGGCACAGAATTCGTCACTAAGTTCATTAGCTGTGCAACGAGCACAAACACCTGAAACATAGCAAAAGGGGAGGTTGCCATTAAAGGCTGACGAAAGATGCTGTAAGACATCAAGCACAAAGGGAAGCCTTGATGCCTAAACCAGATGACAATTAGGGGTGAGGAGTACTCCCCACCTGAGGATCCAGCCAGCCCCCTTAGTGGCAAATGGGTCCTGCTCTCCGATGGCCACCGGCAGCAACACCCTTGACCAACCTTGGTTGCTTCCTCAGGCCTGCAGTGATGCTCAGCACCTGTGGCAAGTACCATAGCATCTGTTCAATCACCAGGCACTACAGGAAGGAAGGTTTTTCAAAGGACTGCAGATTGTAGAACAGTCGAGGGAGATCAGGGTGAGAAAAATATTACGTCGTTATTGTTTTCTTCCTATTTTTGCCCTGGGCTGGCTTATTCTAGGGAACTGTGGATTGCAATAACTTCAGACTCAACCTCCAAAATATCCCCAGCCTCCATCCCTTCTATTTCCTTCTCCAGAGCACTACTCAAGCCTTCCTCAGCTCTCAGCTGGACCGGGCAGTGGTGTCCAGACTTGTCTGACTGCCTTCAGCCTCTCCCATTTCCAACTCATTGAACGCATCTTCACCAGGTTACTCTCCTGACTAATCAACATCATCGTGTCACTACAAGACCAAATGTCGTACAAACCACTCACTATCTCCCTGTTAATCTGGTCCCGGCCCATTTCCCCAGCCTTGAGGTCTGATCCTGCAGCCTCCTTCCCTACGTCCAGTATCCTGCCTTTGGTCTCTGACTCTTCCCTATCTGGATCAGTTATGATCCTACCACTTCTTCCAGGTTCATCTCAAAGATCACCTTCTTCATGCAGCCCTTCGTGATTGCTCAACATCACCCTGTTCTCACCCACCTGAGTCCCCACAGCACATTGCTTGCACCGCTCCCTTCTGACAAGCCCTTAGGAAGCATCTCCTCCTGCCAGACAAGGATGAATAGACATGACCTTGAAGAGCTTGTAACTAGGAAGGGAGATAGACACTTCAGATGACTTGTAGGACACCCCGGTAACTGATGCATCAGCACTGAAACATACTTTTGCTGAACACTTGAGAACACTCTCAGGGGAATGGCAAATTCAGTCTGGCCCCCAGTTATGTATGTATCTCCTACACCTCCTACCTCCAGTCTACTGCAGTTGATTGGGAATGGGTCTAACCCAATGGCAGTAATTCACACAGTGTCGGGCACACAGATTTTTTTTTTCATTCAAACAAATTTCAACTTGAATAGAAGGAACAGAAAGGCCTGTTCATCTCCAATCCACATCCCTCTGTCATCTACCTTCACCTTGCCCTCTAAGCAGTAGAACCGCAGGACTTGACCATTTACAGGGGCACTGAGCAGCCCCAATCCCCAAGTACATCCCTGTCTGGGTTTGGAAAAGCTTCCTCTACAGTGTCAAAATCTATACTGGAAACTGTTTTTCCCCAAGCCCCAATATCTTCACAGTCCTTGAAATGGGACAAGAAGTGAAAAATAAAACATAGGAAACAAGGAACAAAAATAGATAATTACATTAGAGACAGGACATTTAAATTGCACAGTTTGAGCATTAAGTTAAATGGGAAGATAATAGCATATAAAAAGCAAGCATGTGGGGTGCCTGTGTGGCTCAGTCGCTAAGCATCTGCCTTCGGCTCAGGTCGTGATCCCAGGGTCCTGGGATCAAGCCCTGCATTGGGCTCCCTGCTCCACGGGAGGCCTGCTTCTCCCTCTCCCATTCCCCCTGCTTGTGTTCCCTCTCTCACTGTGTCTCTCTCTGTCAAATAAATAAATAAAATCTTAAAAAAAAAAAAAGCAAGCATGTGGATCACTAGGTCACCATAAGTGTAAAATGTGCTTAAAATAGATAATAATAAGAGTACAATTTTGTGCCATCACTTGGGCAATGTGTTTAACATCATTTTCCTTATAAATAAATTTTGGTTGATTACTGTACATCTACATTTCACTTTCATAAAATCATTTTAGCCTTTACTGGTTTACTTATTCCACTCTCTAAAACAAAGATCCACATGGATGCTTCCAGGGGCTTTTGGAAACCCCTGAAATCATATCCAATCTTTTGAATACATGAACACATCTGCATTTTTCTGAGAACAGTCTACAAACTTCATCTGATTCTTTAAGAAGCCTAAGCGAGATTACGAACTACTAAAGGGGGCACCTGGGTGGCTCAGTGGGTTAAGCGTCTGCCTTCAGCTCAGGTCATGATCTCCAGGTCCTGGGATCCAGCCCCATGTCGGGCTCCCTGCTAAGCAGGGAATCTGCTTCTCTCTCTCTCTCTCTCCCTCTGCTCCTTCCCCCTGCTCTTTCTCTCTCTCTCTCAAATAAATAAATAAAATCTTAAAAAAAAAACTGCAAAAGAATGGGCTTAACATTGTAAATGGAATGTTTAATATGCTACCACATATACTATTGTTTCTTTGACATTGTAACACTGCCTAAATGATTACTTTTCCTTTTCAAAATTAGCACCTTTGGGGCGCCTCAGTGGCTCAGTCAGTTAAGCCTCTGCCTTTGGCTCAGGTCATGGTCCCAGGGTCCTGGGATCGAGTCCCGCATCAGGCTCCCTGCTCAGCCGGGAGTCTTCTTCTCCCTCTCGCTCTGCCCCTCCCCCTGCTCATGCTCTCTCTCTCAAATAAATAAATTCTTTTTTTTTTAAATTAGCACCTTTTACCAAATTAATAAAGTTTTGCAATTTGCACTTTTCTTCTACAATAACTTGGGATAGTCATTTTCTCATTTTGGAACATTTTACTTGTAAAACTCCAAAGGGATCCCAATTTCCAAAACTTAAGTTCTATTCAATAATTTCCAACTGCGATATGAAGCAGCTCCTGGACTTCAGAATGAGTAACACACGGACTTCGTGCCAAAGAGATCCAACCCTTTCTCTTCATCGTCATGAACGCTTAGTCTTTCAGGAAACGAAAGAGATGGACCAGTGTATTAAATGCGTTTTCGACTTAACGGTATTTTCAACTTAGCATGGGTTCCTTGAGACCTAACCCCATTGTGGGTAGAGGAAGATCTGTACCAAGTTATCAAGCAAACAGTTGCCCTGTAAAGGCTGTGTTGGGCTGTGTTTGATATGGCTGTGTTTATAACTCTGGGGTTTTTAAACCGCCCGTTCTGGGTGCCTTTTGCGGGGTTTCTACCCTCGGGAGACGTGTGCAAGGAGCAACAGTAGATTTCCAGCTGGGAGCGGCCCAAGCGCGGCTCCAGCATCTCGAGGTGAGCCACCTTCCGGTGGCTGCCACAGTGGGTCCTTGTTGAGACATTTAAAAGTTGTTCTGGCAGAATCCACAGTCCCAGAAGGATCCCTGAGGCAAGACCTGGCCCGAGCCAGCAGCGAGCTGCAGGCCACCATTAAACCAACAAAAGCAGCCAGATCCCTCAGAAGCGCTTACACAGAGGAAGCAGCCTATCCTAAGAGTTTATGTCCTATTTATTCAGGCAGAGAAAGGATATTCATTTCAACCAGCAAGGGAAATGTTAGGTTATGTAATACTGGGGATGAAGAGAATGAGGCTGGCTTTTTTTTTTTTTTCTTTTTCCTGGAGAAAAGTGTTGTGAAATAGTCTAAGGACAACCTCCAGTTTCCAGAGTCACTCTTGCCCCCAGAAGCTTCTGTGAGCCCTGGGCTCTGGGGTTATGGTTAGAGCTGGGGAAACCACATGAGAAATGGCAGGCACTAGACCCTTCCCCATCTAGCACTGCCCCCTCCCCCATGAGAGTCCATGGAAGCCACCAGGAGAATTGGCCACACACACTGTTCATCACTCATTTCAGAACAATGACATTCTGATTATCCTGAAGCACACTTCCCACCTTCTCAAGAACGCAACCTTAGAATCATTTTTTATGTGCCTGCTGCGCAGAGCCAATTGAAGTATAACTAGGAGTTATTAAAATGGATGCTCAAATCGCTCGGCATCGGGGAAATCCAAATCAAAACCTCAATGAGATATCACCTCACACCCGTCAGAATGGCTAAAATTAACAAGTCAGGAAATGACAGATGTTGGTGAGGATGCGGAGAGAGGGGAACCCTCCTACACTGTTGGTGGGAATGCAAGCTGGTGCAACCCCTCTGGAAAACAGTATGGAGGTTCCTCAAACAGTTGAAAATAGAACTACCATACGATCCAGCAATTGCACTACTGGGTATTTACCCCAAAGATATAAATGGAGGGATCCAAAGGGGTATGTGCACCCCAATGTTTATACCAGCAATGTCCGCAATAGCCAAACTGTGGAAAGAGCCAAGATGTCCATCAACAGATGAATGGATAAAGAAGATGTGGTATATATACACAATGGACTATTATGCCATCAAAAGGAATGAGATCTTGCCATTTGCAACGACATGGATGGAACTGGAGGGTGTTATGCTGAGCAAAATAAGTCAATCAGAGAAAGACATGTATCATATGACCTCACTGATATGAGGAATTCTTAATCTCAGGAAACAAACTGAGGGTTGCTGGAGTGGTGGGGCGTGGGAGGAATGGGGTGGCTGGGTGATAGACATTGGGGAGGGTGTGTGCTATGGTGAGCGCTGTGAATTGTGCAAGACTCTTGAATCACAGATCTGTACCTCTGAAACAAATAATGCAATATATGTTAAGGAAAAAAAAAAAGAAGAAGATAGCAGGAGGGGAAGAATGAAGGGGGGGAATCGGAGGGGGAGACGAACCATGAGAGACGATGGACTCTGAAAAACAAACTGAGGGTTCTAGAGGGGAGGGGGTGGGGGGATGGGTTAGCCTGGTGATGGGTATTAAAGAGGGCATGCTCTGCGTGGAGCACTGGGTGTTATGCACAAACAATGAATCATGGAACACTACATCAAAAACTAATGATGTAATGTATGGTGATTAACATAATAATAAAAAAAGAAGTTTATGGAGAGAAAAAAAAATGGATGTTCAAGCAGGACCGGGGTTGACCAATATATCAAAATTTCAGATGAGCAACTGGTGAGGGCAAGGGGTGTTTGTTTAAGGGAGAAGTAAGAGCATGAGCACAAGTAAGGTCTCAACCAGGGGATGGGTGCAGAGAGGTGGGGGCAGAGGGAGCCTGAGCGCTGTGAGTGAAGGCTCCAGTCGAAGACCCCAACTGGCTGACTGAGCAGGGACAAGGAAGTGACCAGCAACCGGCTCAGGCAGTTGGCAAAGCTCCAGGTGGGCAGGACAAGTGACAAGGTGGTGTAATAGAGCTATGGAGCCTCAGGTTCTCCCAGGAATGGGAAGTCCTCCTTCAGGGAGACGAGGGTGTAAGGCCAAGACTGGGTCACAGACGAGCAAGGCAAACTCAGTCACTTGGACAGGAGTCTAGAGATTATCTAGGACACCAGCTCTTTTTTTAATCCAAGAACTATTTACTGAGTACCAGCAATGGGCCAGGTATTGTTGTAGGTGTTGGGGACATAGCAGTAAACAAAAGAGACAAAAATCCCTGACCTCATGAAGTTTATACTCTAGCAGAGAAACTGAAGGGATAAAGGATAAGCAATAAATAAAATACAGAGAGAAGGTCAAATGGTGACAAGTACTGAGATGAAATAAAGCAGGGAATGGGGACAAGTACAAGGGCAAGAGCGGAACTTTAAAGTAGGGCGATCAGACGAGGTGACCCGAGAACAAGACACTGAACAAACACCTGAAGACAGTGAGGAGACAAGCAGTTTTCTGGGGGAAGAGCATTCTGGACATACAACAGCCCCCAGTAGCAGCAGGTGCAAAGACAGGAGTGTCCCGCGCACATTTGGGAACAGGGAGGAAGTGAGCGTGGCTGAACAGAGGCTTTGGGAAACGAGAAGGAGAAGAGGAGGAAAGGCAGAGCTTCAAGTTGTGTAGGACCTCGTAGGCCATCCAACGGGGGATAGACCTTTACTCTGAGTACAGTGGATAACTACTGGGGGTTTCGAGCAGGACGGACATAACCTGATTTCTGTTCTAGAAGGCTCACTACAACTGATCAGTACAGACTGGAGTGTGGGTAGGGAGGTGGGAGAGGCAGGGATCAATTAGGAAGCCACTTCCACAATCCAGGTGAGAACCAATGGTGCTCGAACCAGGAGTAACATTCTCAGTGTATTTGAGAGGTTGAGCCAACATATTTGCTGATATAGTTGGTGTCCCAGGAGTGAGAGAAAGAATGGAGGCCAGACTGAGTCTCTGGCTTTGGCGTCCAGAACCCTGGTATGGAGCTATCATTTGCTTAAGATAGGAAGACCCCAGCTGGCGCAGGTCTGGGGGAAGAGAGAGTTCCAGAGTCCAGTTTTAGACATGTTAAGTTTGAGATGCCAATCTAGAGAGCCAAATGAATTTGGCGAGCGGGCAACTGAAAGCAATAGAAAGGGTCTGTATGGAAATATAAATTTGGGGGTCATCGGTATACAGATGCCATTTAAAACTTCGGTGCCTGTGACTTCAGGTTGGTGACACTGAACACCAGCCCCACTTTCCTTCTGCTCAGCATCTTAGGGTCCCTGCCCTCCCTATTGTCAGGTTGCCTATTTTGTCCCTATTATCTGGCTTTGCCCAGGTTTGCTTTCCCTGCTCCTGGCTCTTACCTCCTTCTACCCCAAACACATTTACCTTTTCTGAGTCGTATTCTCTCAGACCACCCTTCTTTGGATATAACTGTGTAACAGATATAAATTAAATTAATGGGTATAATTCAGATGTCTGTAAATTGCCCTTTCCATGCTGAGATGAGTTCTTTTGAATAGGGGACGTTTAGGCCATGTCAAAGGAAGGAAGCAGATCACATTTGGGACATGCGGCACCTTTTGAATGGCCTGGGGGAAGACCACTGGCTCCAAGGCTGAGGGCATGGCCTTTAAGATACAAAATAGACAGGTAATCCACATTCAAAAAGTACTCTTTCCACATTTGGATCAGGCCCTTTGAAAAAAGTATGTATTTCCATTACAATTTAAATAAAGGCAACCAGTATTATTTCATACCATTTCATTTAGCATTTTCACAGTATTGTAAATGCTCCAGAAGTCCAACTGAAGAAAAGCTTATTTTATTTTATTTTATTTTGACAGTCAGAAAGAACCAGAGAGCATGGGAGCAGTGCCAGAAGACAAGGCCTGTTCGAAGCTGGATAAAATCCACAAGTGTGTGTGGGCCCAGACCGGTATCTGGTATGAGGCTAAGACCTCTGGCCTGGAGACACTTCTAGGAAGAGTTTTCCTATTGGTTGTCAGTAGGTCTCAATCCTGGCTGTCAACTGAGGAGTCTTTACAAATGACTTGTGCCTAAACCACACCCTCAGACATTCTGATTTCGGTGGAGAGACCCGAGCATCAGCTAAAAAAAAAAAAAAAAAAAAATCTCCAGGTGATTCTAATGAGTGGTGAGAATCCCTGAGTTGGACAGATCTGTCCTCTCCGTTTCCATAAATCTGTCCCCTTCAAGCCCATTCATGTACCTCACACACATAGAATCCAACCAGACCATGACACAGCCAGTTCTTCATAATACCATTTCCACATGCTTACTCTTGCTTCTTTCATTACATTTGCTTTAACATTTTTCACTAATTTCTTTACAGGTTTAACATGGTTCAGAATACCTCTTAAGACAATGTGTCAATGTTCATTTGTGAAAAAAATAATAACTCCCAAGAAACAGTTGTAGCATCTGAGAAAAGAAAACCAAAACAATACAATATCCTAAATTTACACCAAGATCTCCTCCCTTTGGAAACTCTGCTGCAGAAATTACTGTGTGCACCTGTTCTCAGAGTGATTCTATTATTGACAATGTGGGCAAAGAAGTAAAGAAAATACACACACACACACACACACACACAAAACCATGCTCATTTCAAGCCACCAAGAAACACAGGCCAAAAGAAAGATAATATCAATCAACCTTTGCCAAGTGGAAAAGAACAAAGCCAGCAGGGACTGAAGTTCTATATCCAGCTTCTAATAATTCAAAAGATTTACAAACAATGCGACAGAACAATGCAAAATGAGTCAATACTACTGGGCGTGTGTTTACTCTAGAAAGAAAAACTGGACACCCTGAACTTCATTAATAAAATGTTCTGTGTTTGCACAGTTACCCTCACTCATAGAACCATTGCCCTGTCAGTAACAGTCTCTAGTCTTACCTTAGAGAACTTGTTGAAACATTGTCAGCGCCTTGGTTTCCATGTTACAAGGAGGGAGCTAAAGACAGGGAACGGTTAACCTCTCTGATGCCCAAAACATTTCCATTTTCTCAAGAAAGTCGGGGGCTATCGTTTTATGTCTACAGCCTAACCCAAATGTTCCTTGCTTTTCAAGAATGGTCTTCTATTCTCCCTTTGTCTTTCTCCATGCTCTGTTCCATTTCCAAATTGTCTCCCATAATTCAAACTGTGTTATAATTAGCTCTAAGGGGCTCTAGAAAAGGCTTTTGACTGCTAGGATTTTGGTGACTATCTGTGTCTTGAGATAAGCAGCCATCTGCTAGGACTTGGTAATGTTCTTTACTGGATAACAGTTTCTCTAGTGAGGCAGCTTACTTGTGTGGTAAAAAGTAGATGGAGAGAGGACAGATAAGGGATCACCAGAATGCCTTCCCACGAGGAATGCTAACTGCACTGTGTGAGAACGGCAAGTCAGGGGAGGGAATGGTGCCCATGTGCTGGCTCTGTTAATTAGCACCATTTGAAGATCATTATGACAAGACCACACAGGGAGAGCATGATGTTTCAAGTGGAGTAGACCATTAAGTAAACAGGAGTACTGAATTGCATTTCCTGGGTGGTTGTGAAAAATCTTCTAAAAGATGGACAGGAGGATGCTGAGGGCTTTAGTTCTTTGGAGGAACCAGAAGGAAGAGCCCAAGCCAAACTTCACCACCACATCCTGATTACTACCAGATTGTCCCAGGCTTTCTCAATTCATTTCAGTACTTGTTAATAAAACAAGAACTTTAATTACAGTCTCAGCTCAAGAAGATATGGAGCTAACACCTCCCATATCCCTATCCAGTAGGAACCACTGCCCTTGGAAGACCAAATAGGACCAAGTAGGAACCTGGCCACTGTTCTGGGAAGGCATGGGAAGAAATGCTAGGGATGCAGGCTGTCTTCCTCCTAGTACCTCCTGTCTACCCACCCACACTGGCCTTCCTGTTTCTCCTGCTCAGTTTGCTTTTGCCACCCAGCCCTTGGACTTTTATCAGTCCTGCTTCAATCCTTGCTTCCCTTGAATTCTGATCTTTGTGATATTTCTAACACTCTCTTCTCACAGATACAAAGTCTCAAAACCTTGACTCTACTTCCTAACTCATTGCCACCTTCACCTGTGCCCTGGGATCCTAAGGGATGTGCAGCCCTGGCCTTTGGTGGACCTCAGCCAGCTCTCTGCTGCCCCCACCTGGTCCACGAAGCATCTACAGATGGTAATCTGACAAACTGGCCCTTAAATCCAACGCAGCTTCACCTAATTTCAGGCAACAACTTGAATTTTGTTAATTTTGTTTCACTGTAGCCTGACTTAATGATGGGTCCAAAAAAATTCTTCATTTTTAACAGCCAAGTTATGCTTGTGGGTAATGAGTTATGCTAGTGGGTAAATGGGCTACTGTAGGGAAAGCATTTTAAGGTGAGTGCAGAACAGTGGTAGCACAGGAAGCATTCTGAAAAGGCCAGCCTAGAGTGGTGGCTTTTTAAAAAGTCACTGGGACACACTATATACATGTAGGGTTATTCCAAAAAGCGGCCGTTTATGTAACATTAATATTTTTCTTTCCTTCTATTTCAAATTTCCTATCGTAGTAATAAAGGAGGTGGAAGAAGAAAGAAGGGGGGGGAGAGGACACTTGGTTTTTGAAGCAATTCGGAAACTGGGTAGAATAAATTCCAGCACCTGAAGCCACTAAGTTAACCATCCAGCCAGTCCCACCCAAAGAACTAGCAGGGCATCAATATGTGCCTGAGATGCTCATCTCCACTTCACCGGTGCCTGGCTGGAATCAGGTACATGGTAGACCTTCCACATGCATTTGTCGAATAGATGAATGTATGCACATGTAATTAACAGCGCTTTGTAAACCATACCTTCATGCAGTGCACTCTAAATATTTGTTACTTTACATAGCCTGGAGGTTAACAGCACTTGTTTGTCATTTGCATGGATACTCAATAGTACATGCACAGACCCTCTCCTCTCATGGCCCTGGCCCTCTCATTCCTGCCTTTCTACACCATATGACTGGTCAAAAATGGGCCTCGGAGTGGGAAAAATATTTATTTTCATGAATCACCAAAGCACTTCTATGCTCTGGCTCAGAAAATGGTGAGCTCAAATTACATCTCTACATTGGAAGGTATGTAATGGGACTGATGAATCTGAATGGTCTTCGGAAGAATGGAATTGCAACTTAGGCCTATAGAAAATGATACATTATGTTTTATAATAGAAAAATCTTTGGGGGACGCCTGGGTGGCTCAGTCGTTAAAGCATCTGCCTTCGGCTCAGGTCATGATCCAAGGGTCCTGGGATCAAGCCCAGCGTCGGGCTCCCTGCTCCGCGGGAAGCCTGCTTCTCCCTCTCCCACTCCCCCTGCTTGTGTTCCCTCTCTCGCTGTGTCTCTCTGTCGAATAAATAAACAAAATCTTAAAAAAAAAAGAAAAGAAAAGAAAAATCTTTTGGTTGTAACTAATGTCCAAATTAAGCATATTGGGAATAGACAGTTTTTTAAGAATAGAAAAGACTTAAATCGAATTTTTTATAGATTATCTGAATAAACTCAAGACTGAGATATACAGTCTGAGAAAGATAAATCCAAAGGCCCACTACTACATGAAAGAAGTAGAGGTGCCTATCAGCTATGAACAAGAGTAACATTAATACCACGGCGTTTTAATTAGTTATGAAAAAACTGACCAAACAAGATAAAGAGGGATATTATGAATATAAAGGTACACGTTTACAAAAGAGATATAATGCGGCATGGCCCGATTTCCAGAAACTGGCACCCCAACCCAGACCTCGGTGTAATAGCTTCCACACGGGTCCCAGCTCTCAGCTCCCAGCTCCCAGCTGCCCCACCACCGCCGCAGATCCTTCAGAAGCCCAACTACAGCCAACACCCTGCTCAGATATCTGCTCTGAGCCCACATTTCCTATGGACCAAAGTCCAAGGGCCTTTAGCCTGGTCACAACCTGCCTTTCCAAATGAATTTGCCACAAGCCAGCTTCATGTAATCCCCTAGAGCTGAATGAACTCCCACCATTCCCAGAAATGCCAGGTGCTTTTCCACTGGCCTTGCTTCTCTCTACTTGGAATGCCACCTCTAATCTCCAAATGCCCAAACCCTGCCATTCTTTTTTTTTTAAGATTTTATTTATTTATTTGAGAGAGAGAGAATGAGAGATAGAGAGCACGAGAGGGAAGAGGGTCAGAGGGAGATGCAGACTCTCCGCCGAGCAGGGAGCCCGATGCGGGACTCGACCCCCGGACTCCAGGATCATGACCTGAGCCGGAGGCAGTCGCTTAACCAACTGAGCCACCCAGGCGCCCCCAAGCCCTGCCATTCTTAAAGGCCAAGCTCAAATTCCACCTCTTTTATAAGATGTGGCAGGAGGTAACGTTTCTTTCCTTTTAAAGCCCTTACAAACAGGAAAACCAAGCGGGGAGAACTGACAGAAAAATGGAAGACCTGGGGCGCCTGGGTGGCTCAGTCGTTAAGCGTCTGCCTTCGGCTCAGGTCTTGATCCCAGGGTCCTGGGATCGAGCCCCACATCGGGCTCCTTGCTCGGCGGGAAGCCTGCTTCTCCCTCTCCCACTCCCCCTGCTTGTGTTCCTTCTCTCACTGTGTCTCTCTCTGTCAAATAAATAAATAAAATCTTTAAAAAAAAAAAAAAAGAAAAATGGAAGACCTGTCTTATCCCAGTTTGCATCATCTTTGCTCTAGTTTCAGTATGTGTACGCCTTTCTTCCCCAACCAGATTTCATTTCTTGAAGTCTGATTTATCCCTTTATCACTGGCCCAAGAATACAGTCAATAGTATTTTCTGACCAAATGAATATATACATACAGCAGTATATGCATATAGATATAATTCTTTGCTCTCTTCTTTTCTGGATCATTCTCTCTTATCACTCTGAAGGATCAGGGCTTGTCTCTGCAGTGAACTTGCCAAAGTTCATCAACATATCTTCATGTCCACAATAGATGTATGGGCAACTCGGTCTTTCCATAGAAATGACTTGTTGCTCTCTTCTTCTCCCTGATAATAAGGACTGGTCGTACCCTCTATTTTGTACCACCACCACCCCACCCTGGCCCAGTCCAAGGTCCTGTATAAACAGTGTACCAGGCAGTCACAGTTTGTATTATAACATCTTCAGCGTCTTGGGGCGCCTGGGTGGTGTCTGCCTTCGGCTCAGATCGTGATCCCAGGGTCCTGGGACTGAGCCCCGCATCGGGCTCCCTGCTCGGTGGGAAGCCTGCTTCTCCCTCTCCCACTCCCCCTGCTTGTGTTCCCTCTCTCACTGTGTCTCTCTGTCAAATAAATAAATAAAATCTTTAAAAATAATAAAAAATAAAAATAAAAAAAAAGATCTTCAGCGTCTTTACAAACAGCATCCCTGTCTTCTTGGGTACCATGTAGGTACAAAGTCATAGAAGACCAGTGCTAGGCTGGGATGTTGATTTATCAAGCTGACCATCACCTTCAGAGTTCAGATGAGGACCATGCAGTCCAGAAACCTAAAATGACTTGCCCAAAATGCTAGGCTTTCAACTAATATTTAGTTACTTACTATGGACAGCAATCACTGTGCTAGGTGTTAGGGTCATCATGATAAAAAAAGATAGACCCTTCATGAAGTCGCTGTCTAACAGGAAAGAAAGCTAACAAAAAGCAAACTTCATAAAATGTCAATAGGTGTTCTGATATGCAGAGTATAGATTTCCATGAGAACATACAGCCTCCCTGCAGAAGAAAAGCAGATGGAAGTAAAGGGTGAACAGAGATGAGTCAGCAAAAGGGAGGCAGGAAGGTTCTAGCTGGCTAGTGAGAGCTGGGCCAGGTAGCAACTCCATGAACTTTTGTCTTTTGTACTCTGTTTTTGACTCTAGTTCTTTCCCACTCTCTAATTCTCCTCTTCCAGCTCTGCATTCCTATGACACTTCAACTACTCTCCCATCTTTCCACCGCCTCCCTCCCTTCCTCCTTTCCTGCCTCTCCCCCAACCCCTCTCATCCAGCCTCCATGTATTCCCAGGAGCATGCAGCAATCCCTACACAAAGAGTTAAAGATCCTTTGCTGAGTTGAGGTATTCTGAGTGATAACAGAGCCTTCTTCCCCTAGCACATGCAGTGATCACTCCACAAACATTCACTGCCAACCATGTGTCTCCTGGGGGAAGTAGAGACCTCCTCAGAGTGGATAGGAATCAGCCAAGTGAAGGTCGGTTTCACAGTGGCCATCTTTCTGGCCACAGAAGTAGATGTGTGAAGACCAGGAGCCCTAGCATCTTTGAGGAACTCAGAGATCATAGAGCTAGATCAAGTTGAAGACTGCAGTAGGGCTGGCAAGGTCAGCAGAGGTCGAATGGAGGAAACAAGTAGCCCAGGGGCAGGGGGTGCCTCTGTCATATTCATCCACTGGGGACCTGATTATTGCTTCCACAGGACAGCAGGAATATGCAGTTTTCTCTACAGAAATAGTTGAGATTATTAACCAAAAATGCTCTTTAAAAATACTTTTCAATATAATAACTGCTAAAGGAAGCGTGTGTCTCCTCCACACCAGATTTGTGACTTTTTTTTTTCTCACTTCTGAACGAAAGAGCCGGTATTTGGGATCCTCTGAGCCTGGGACTTGTTTTTTTTAATATCTCTAAACCTAAGATTTAATTTTTTTCAATGTAGCTTTTCTTCCTCTCTACAGCTTGAAATCAATTTCAAAATGCCAGTTACTTACGGCTGATACATTTCAACAATTTTCTATGAAAAGCCGAAAGAAAGACACTGAAATTAGCCAATTTCTTCTGATCATGATAGTTGTGCTAATGGAATTCTTTTTCAATAATTTCTTAGTTTTTCAATGCAATTCTTTAGGCCCCGACAAAGTAAAATATAATTTTTAAGTGATACAAGAAAATACAGAAGGAAATAACTGTCCAAGAGATTTGGAGGAATTGAAATAAAATAACTGACATGATTTGAGAAATAGAATGGTGCAAAATTCTTGTCTCTGTCTCTTCAGAGTGATAATTTGAGATAATGTCTCTATATCCCTAAAAGAGAATATGGATTAGAATGAAATCACTTCTTAATATGCCATTCTGATTTTGGAAATGTGATAAAACATTTTATGTTAGTAGTCTGAAGTGATTTGGAAATCATTTATTTTTCAAGTATTTGAAACCTTTTAAGTCTTGCCACTAGAAAAGGGAGGGAAGAGGTATTTTTTTTTAAAAAGAAGAAGGTCATTTTCAAAGCCGTGGGGAATGGTGGAAAGACCAAGGCTGGCCTGGTGGGATGATGGTGCGGCCGGCCATCCCTGTCCCTGTGACCAGCTGGCTGTCATGCGTTCCCCAGCCCCCTCACCTCCAATTAGGGCATCGATAAAAAGAGGGAACACTAGTTCAATATTTATCAAAAGTCAAAGTTTACCCCAAATATAAAATAAACTGTCAATATGTAGTCCCACCACGCTCCAGGTGGGCTGAGAGAGGAGGCAAGAGCAACCCTCAGTAAAGGTTGTGCTCAGAGGAGAAGGCCATGCCAACAGCAAACCAACCTGCGGGCCCAGCTCCGGGGGCTGGAGCTGCACCTGCCTGCACAGGTTCTGGGGCTCCCAGCTCTGGAATCCTGCGCTTCCCAGTTCAGAGCTCAGGATTCTCTAACTGCATTGTCTCCTTTTTTTTTTTTTAAGATTTTTATTTATTTATTTGACAGAGAGAGAGACCAGCGAGAGAGGGAACACAAGCAGGTGGAGTGGGAGAGGGAGAAGCAGGCTTCCCGCTGAGCAGGGAGCCCGATGCGGGGCTTGATCCCAGGACCCTGGGATCAAGACCTGAGCCGAAGGCAGACACTTAATGACTGAGACACCCAGGCGCCCCTGCATTGTCTCTTTAAAACAAAATCTCTCGAAAGCCAGTTTAATGATGGCACTAACAGTGATTTATATGTCATGACAGACTCTTCTAAAAAACAAACCACTTAAAAAAAAAATCAGTGAACTGGAAGACGCTTGAGTTCAAGTCCAATTCCCTGTTACCCTGCTATGTCTCTGACCACCCTGCCCCCCTCCACACCTTGTTTTCTTGTTTAATAGAGGGGGCTCCCAGCCAGGAAAATGAGATCATGAAAGCAACTGTGCAGGACACAGCTGTGAGCAGGGAAGAACATTATTTCTGCTAATTCTAAACTACCCCCCCCACACACACACATAAATGGAATTTGGGGTGTTTGCAAAACTTCATTTGATTTTTATCACTGCTATTTCTGTTTATAGTAATAATAGTAAGGCTGCAAAAAATATTTTAGGGACTGCAAGGTTTTTGGCAATTAGATTTGGCATTTTTTTTATTTACCTATTTTACAACTGAAGTCAGTGATTTGGAAAATGTTTATTACTTTGTAAACCCAAACTCTTCATAACAATAAAACAATTATGAGCGTTCTCTTTTTTTTTATTCTGAGACCGTGTTAGAGACAATTCATTGTCTTCCTTTCCTATTTCCTTCTCCATCTAGAAATGAGAGAGTTCTGTGAGAGGTGTTTAAAAGAAAGAGTTGAAGGCAGAATAAACAGGCACCTCACATTCATCTTCACTGACGCTCAGAACAACACTGGTTGATCTCTAACGTGAAAAAAAGAAAAGAAAAATTTGCGTACAAGATAGAGAAACTCAGCATATTGTTTTCCAAACTTTAAGGAAATGGTGCAATTTGGGTTGGGAAAAACAATTTCACTGTTTTTGTGAGGCAGGTGCGGTGTGTATGAACTTGTTTGGGTGTTCAGTCATTGACCTTTATCAGATGGGCTGGAGAGCAAGGATTTGGGCAGGTCATGCTGTCAAAGATAAATCTGTGCCTGGTATTTTTCTGCCTAAAGAAAAATTACCTTCTCATGTTATCTAAAGCTTTGTCCTTATCGTAACCTGCTACATTTGAAATAGTTCTTTCTTGGTAATAGTTTTCCAATAAGCTACTGGGTTTAATAGTAGATCATTTAGAAACTATGATAAGATCAGTATTACTTAAGGTCTCTAAATTAATTTACTTGAAAATATGGTAATGGTGTCCTTGTTTATTTGCCCGTACAGAAGGCTGACCTTCTCCTGGTAATCCATAAAAGCAGTGTTCACTTCATCTGGTGGTAATACGAGTTTCCAGCATGGCCTACAATCTGAAATAAATATGATTTTCCCCATGGGCTCTATATTTCCTCAGCTCCAAATCACCATTTTAATCTCTTTAATTGTCCTTCAAAGTATGCTTACCTTTACTCACCTATCAAGAGTGTGATGCAACCAGCATGGCATCAAAGAATCTAAACCAAAGGGTGGTGGGTAAACTGCAGAAACACACCCACGATCCTTCAGAGAAAAGACACCTCTGAAGAACGGTGTCTGTTCAGAGAGTGCCAACACAGCTCCACAAAGAGAAGCCCATCCCCAACAATAAGGCTTCGATGAAAACGTACATGCTCCGACTTCTCTTTTAATTCATTTCCCTTCTAGGTTTCAGAGTCTTATTTCTTCACAATCTGGAAGAATTGGTGATTTGTTTCAGACCACAGTCATAAAGCACACACAATCCAAACTTCCGTTATGTGTCATTCTTCTGTCTTCTGTTCTTCTTCCCTGATTGCTCCCTGTGTGAGGCTTCTTGTTCCAACAAGATCGTCATCTCCTTGAATATAAGACCATACATTTTCAGACCACTGTTAGCACATCACACAGGTCTAGGGACACAGTGAACGCTCTAACAGGAAATGAAAGGAATTGAATGAAGAAGTAGAACAAACATGATTTTCCTGTCAGTGATTAATAACACAAAGAAACTGCATGAATGTTTCAATCATCATGGGCAATTAATGTGAAAAAAATTGTAAACTAAAGGCACCAATCCTTTGGAGGGATGAGAGTCTACATTTGTACTAGCCTAGCTCTTATTAAATGTCCTGAGCCAAGTACTGACAGACGATTGTCCAGAACTCTCAGTCACAGCAGAAGAAAAGGTCTTGAAATAAAAGTGATGAGCAGGTAAAAATGAATGGGATTTTGAAGTACCCAACCCATGTAATGATCCACAGGCCCTGAATTAATTAATTTCTAAACCAACTCCTTTCGATAGTGGAGACACAAGTTTGACCCCATGCGTCCCAGACACTGTATAAAACGCTCTCCTTTTGTTGTAACATGTCATTGAATAATCACCAAGAAGGAAACTGAGGCTCAAAAATGTGAGAAAACGTGCATGCAGTCAGGTCCCCTTACCAGTAGACTAGCCCAAGCCCTGTGTTTAATGGGTGAGAATCACGAGGCTCGGGTGGTTTAAGCGACTTGACCAGTGGCAGTGAACTAGGGACTGAACCATTCCCAACACCAGGTCTCCTGACTGACATTTCAGGCACGCTTTCCATTACATAGAATAAACAATGACTTCATTTACTAGCTGCACAAAAGTTTAACAAGAATTTTCCAGAGAAGCATGGGAACACTCCACTTATTTGTTTTAATAAACAGAAGTCTTTGTTTTCTAAATACATGCTAAAGACTTATTTTATTTTAAGAGAGAGAGAGAGAACCCGCATGGGACGTTTGTGGGGGGAGCTGTGGACGGAGGTAGAGAGTGAGAATCTTAAGCAGCCTCTGCACTAAGCATGTAGCTTGATGCGGGGCTCGATCTCACGACCGTGAGATCATGACCTGAGCTGAAACCAAGAGTGGGGGCGCTTAACTGACTACACCACCCAGGTGCTCTTTTGCTAAAGACTTTCAAATCTATTCTCTCTTTTTTTAAATTCAATTGAGTTAACACATCGCGTATTACTAGTTTCAGGGGTAGAGTTTAGTTCACAACTAATTTTGAACAGAAACTGAGAAGTGGTGCCGTTGTTACTCCTTTCCACTTCCTGCACCGGGGGCCCGAGGGCTGCTCCACAGAAGAGAAGCCAGAGCCTCAAAGCGCTCCTCCCGTTCCGGCTCCTCTGCGGCGGTCGCTCAGCTCACTGGCCGGCAGACTTCTCTGCATTTCGCCTGACGACGCCCAGGTGCGCTGATGCAGACGTGAGGGACGAGCAGCCAGGGAGAACTGGCTGCCGCATTCCTGCACAACGTGGCACCCGCTCCAAGCTCAGCCCAAGCCTCACCCAGACCTGCGTTTGAAGTTTGCCTCTTTCACTTCCCGACTCATGATTGGGGGCAAGTTATTTATCTGTTTCCTCCTTGTTTAAAATAATGCTTATGCCAAAGGTTGGTGTGGGGCTGCAATGGAACGATGGGTTCTCAAGAAGTGTGAACTGTGACCATTATGTCCCTAAACTGGAAGGAAAGCAGCGCTGTGGTCCAGAAACTGTATCCTAGTGGATAAACAAAAGCAGAAAGGGTATAGAACCCGGGGTTCCGTGATAAGTGGCAGGCAGAGCTAATAACTACCCTGTACGCACCAGGAAGGCCATGCGGGTGGTTAATATATCAAAATATCCACACCAGGGGTTAAAGGGCCACTAACTCAAGCCCCCCCGGTGCTTGCTTTTCTGTGCCACCCCAGCTGCCACGGCCCCTCCCATCTAACTCCACCCAGGAGCCCAAGGGTTCGCACCTGGCACAGGGGTAGATGGGCAAAGGGAGGAAGACACCCCAGATCCTGCTTAGGTGCCACTGGCCACATCCCTGCTAGTCGGTTGGTACCTATACTATGCAGGCTGTACCTGTAACTATTTTGAATATTTATTTGTGTCTCAGAGAACATTTTGTGACCTTCAGTAGTAGTTTTAAGTACCAAAATGAAATCGATGCCTACGGGACCTAAGTAAGCAGGCATTTTTGGAAGCTTTGTGCTATCGAGAACAAACACTACTTCCTCCCCTTGGACGCAACCTCACACCAGGAGACACACGTTGGGGAGATACACTTTGGGGAGCCGGCTAGACTATAGCCAGCTTTCATCTAGACACCCTGTTGCAAGGCATGGTCTCATACAGCAAGTCTCCACTTGCCACCCTAATCCCCTGAATACATAATTCAAAACAGATGCAACACTAAGCTGCAAAATCTCTGTAAGGAAGTCCAACAACGTTATGGTTTTTCCCATGATATCTACATGGGTGCTTTTTTAAAATCTGTAACATTAAACTAGTTTAATTAGTGCCTATTGCACTAATTCTTATAAAGCAAGTCCAGTATTGGTTAATTTTAACTTCACATTAGAACCACATGGGAAGCTTTTATACAAAATGTTGATGCCTGGTCCCAACCCCAAATCAGTTAAATCAGATTGTTTGGGGTGGAACCCGAGCATCAGTATATGGCTTAAAGCTCCTCAAGAGTATCTAATGCGCAGCCAAGTTTTAAAACCACTGTCCTACAAACCACTAGAAATATAAAACAGAGTACCTGGGCTTACCAGCGTGTCTGTGTGTGTGTGTGTGTGTGTGTGTGTGTGTGTGTGTGTGTGTGTGTGTGTTCTAGCAGCCCCCTCAGTTGTAGTCATAAATATTTATTGAGTGAAACATACATACAAAATGTAAATATACATACATGTCCCACATGACATATGTCTATGTTTTTTAAAAAAAGAACGCCCAAAGTACTCAACTAGTTGAGTCCACTCAACTAAAGAAATGGAACATTTCAAAATCTGTAAAGCTTATTTTTTGTTCCCCATTTTAGTATTCTTTCTTCTCTCTGGCCAGTTAACCACTACCCAGAATTTTGCTTCTATCTTTCCCTTTTTTTCCCTTATGATTTTTTTTCATAGATTTTGTACTTCCAAACAAAATAGTTTGCTTCTGCCTGTTTTCAGATTTTTATAACTGAGTCCTACAAGATACATTCTTCTGTGTCTTGTCAATTTTTTGCTCAAAATTATGTTCTGATGAATTTTATACATATTTCATTTAATGCCCCCCCAACAGCCCCACAAATGAGTTTTACAGATGAGCACACTGAGGCTTAAAAGAGCAAGTACTTTGACCAGAGTCACATTCTAATAGGAGCAGACATGGCGTCAGAACATAGATCTGTCCCTCTCAGAGTTTACCCATTGAATTATCCTGGCTAACCATTGTACTGAACCTGACACAAAATTGTGAGGAATATGAGAAGTCAAGTCTCTGGATAACAGAGTTTGAGAATTTAAAAACACAAATTATGCTATTTCACCATGGCTACACGATGTTATGTTCACCAAAATTGCCAGAGCAAGTCATAAAATCCTGTGCAGAGTCTATTGGGCATTTTACAACTTTCCATAGAATGGATATGTACATTTCACCTACCAGGCAAGTGCATACAACTGATGTCCATTCTGATTTCTTTGAAACTACTGAACTTTAAAGTGCTAAACTGATGACTACATAGACATGTCTATTATTAGGTGGATATATGGCATATAGAAAAATGTTATCAATTCTCTTATCCTTTTTACCATATTAAATAAGGATAAGTTTTTCCCACAAGCAACTGTGAATAGTAAATGTGTTGAAGGCAAATTATGCCTAATAATTCCTTTTGTTTCCATATCTGTTGCCTCCTCAATTTGGCTTAATGATCAGCCATAATCTGCCATAAATTTCAGGGGTAAATAGTATGACTTAACGTATGTATCATGTACATTCTTTTCTGGGTTGTTGTTTTTTCACTTTTTTGTTTTTACTTAGTTGAGATTTACACTATAAACCTTCAAACTGTTGTTTTGAATAGAAAGTTCTTGGTGAGGTTGGAGTGTTGACCAAGAAGACATTTGTTTTGATGAATTACTCCAGTCAAGGATCTAACCCACAGACCTTGCCTACAGGGAGGGAGTGGAAGCTTCTTTCACAGGCTGGTTTACAGAGTCCTACAGATAAACCCAAATACCAACTTACTCCTTAGCCATAAGACATTCAGTGATTAAAAGTCTAGTACACTTGCATCGTTGGGCAAACCAAATAGGAAACCATTTTGTTTCCTCTTGCTGGCGGATTCTATGTAGGAAAGGCTTGCCACTGGGACTGAAAAAGTGTGGGGTTCTGGTCTCCCCATTTACTGGTCAATGTTTGGCTTAGCATTTCCTGGTTGATGCTCCTTGCGCTTCCCTTTAGTAAGCCCTGAGCTGGCTATTTTCAGGAAAACCTTTTCTAGCTTAATCTATGCACATTTGAATTGTAGTATTTAAAATTGTATTCCGATGTGGGCTTGGCTGCTTTGCTAACTTTGTGATCTTAGTTAGACATAAAGGCTGTAAGTCTGGGGTTCCTTATCTATAAAGTGAGAATAATATTCCTTCCTTTCAGGATTGCATGAGGATTAAATGAGATAATAACTTTAATACACCTAGAACAGTGCCCACAACATACCAGGGTTCTTACTGTATGACATCTACTATTATTTAAAAAAAAACAATTTTTAAATAATAGATATTATTTGCAAATATATATTTAATATTGGCATCTAACTTATTCACAGAAGGGAAAACAAAGTAATGTTATGGGCTTATTGAAATGAACAACAGTCCTTAGAATAGTGCTTGGTGCAGTACTGGCAATCACTGATTTTTATTAAATAAGGAATATTTATGGGCACAATTTTAATAAAAGAAGAAAACAACACTAACTGTGTGTATAAGGATTATAAAATACTTCTTAAATTCAGAGTTCAGAAATACAGAAAGGAAAAAGGACTGCAGAGTCAGGAGGTGCTTTTGTGGGTCATTTCATCTACATGAAAGAGAATATTTAGACAAACTAAAGAGGTCAAACTAACCTGAACTCAAATTTTATTGACAAAAGTTTAAGCTACCTTTAGCATATGTCATCACACCGTAATCAGGGCCATCAACAAATATTTACTGAGGGCCTGCTGCACTCACAACATTTATGGTTAAGTGATTTGGAGAATTACTAAGAAGACTACAATAAGGTACTTGTCTTGAATGATTACAATCTTATTTGGGGAGACAGAGCATAACATAAAAATAAATCTGTAAAAAAAAAAAGTGAAAAAAAAACAGCCTGCAAAATTTTCCAGTGTTGTTTTAGAATGTGCCTTTATTACTCTAATGTAGAGAAAATATTTTAAAACATAAAGCTTACGAGAGAAAGAAAAAACAATTCTCTAGCCATCACAGATTTTTTTTGTCAATAACCTCACAAAAGAAAGATTTTAGATCGAATGATATTAAAAACGCCAATTTCCGCCATTTTTTCCACATGGGCAACTAGAAATTTTGTATGGTTCAAACTTCATTTCAGTGAGTTTTTTGGTTTTTTTTTTAAGTCAAACACATATTGGTCTATCCTATCCACTCTAAACTCCTGCTTATTTCTTCTGGAGCCTTTTCAGATTTGAGGGAAATTTGGGGAGGAAAAAAATTACATCATGTTTAAACTCAGGGATTGAAAAACTAGCACAAAAAGTTGATCAGTGATGCAGAAAAATTTCACCCAACACATTTCATAAAGAACAAAAACTTAAATGCACATGGTAGATCCATTCCAGTAAACCATGTTAGTGCAGTGATATAATCTACATAGGAAAAAAATACTAAAACTTACCTTCTTTGAGAGCTAGAGAATAGAATTCCTAATCGAAAACTAATGATGTAATATATCCTGATTAACATAACAATAAAAAAATTTTAAAAAAATTCCTAATCAAATGGATTGGCATCAGATTCTGAAAATATTTGAAGCTATGTGCTCATTTATCTGACTGACCAGAACCTTAGAACCTACCAAAATAAGATCTATAAATCAAATATTTTTTTTGGACAAAGCTAACACTGTTTATTCAGGCATTGATAGCATTCCTGGGAGATTCATTTCTGCTTTTAGATAAATTTTGTTTACTAAAAGAAAGCACAGAACAACTATCTCAAAAAAACACCAGTATTTTTTTTCAAAAGATGGCAAATGTGCTCTTCACAGGGAAGGGAGGTGCTGACTGCCACTAGTGTTCATGGTACATACACCACAAGCTAGTGCAAAAGTGGCGTAGCAAGTAACAAGTATTTTGTATTCTGAGCCATAGAGGTGAAAACGTGTATTGAGAAAAGAGATTTTGCAAAATACTAATTATAATGGACAATGGGTTAATATTTTTAATATATAAAGTGATCTTTAAAAAAAATTTTTTTGGAAGATTTTACTTATCCTTTGAGAGAGAGAGTGCAAGCGGGGAGCGGGGCAGAGGGAGAGGGAAAGAGAGAATCCCAAGCCGACTCCATGCAGAGCTGGGAGCCCAACTGCGGGCTCGATCGCCCAACCCCGAGACCATGACCCAAGCCGAATCCAAGAGTCAGACATGTAACCAACTGAGCCACAGGCGCCCCTGAAATCTGTTTTTAAAATGGACCATGTGAACAGAAAAACTAGCAAAAGACAGAATACCAAAGGCTAATAAGCAGAATTTTTTAAAGTTCAACCCCACTGGTAATCAAAGAATTACGAATTTTTAAAGCTGTATGTGACCAGTTTTGAAATCCCATTTATGGTTTGATGATGTAGGAAACAGGCACTCTGGAACACTACTGGTGGAAACAAAAATCCTTAGAGCCTTCCTAGAGAGAACTGACTTCAGCTCAAAATCTCAACACATGGAAGGAAAAAAAAAAGCTTTCCTATTGTCTCATCTACATTTCAAAATAATATAATTGAAAAAATACCTCATTCATGAAGGCAAAAAAAAAAAAATCCTTTACAAACACATAAAAAAATCTCTAAAAATATACAATGTTTTAGACTCAGAAACTTAATATTATAAATGTATTTTTATTTCCAAAATGAGTTTCTAAATTAAGGCCTCCTACAGGAATAAGCATATGAGAATAGCCTAAACATATCTGAAGGACTAAAAAGAGAGTTACCCCACAAGTTATAGTCAAGCATTATTTTAAAACTAAGAACTAAGATTGAGGCAATGAAAGTTCATTAACATGGCCAAATTATAAGTTTGGGTTTTATTTCTTTGTTTGTTTTTTAAAGTAGCCTCCATGCCCAGTTGTGGAGCCCAACGCAGGGCCTGAACTCACAACCCTGAGATCAAAACTTTGAGCTGAGATCAAGAGTCAGACACTTAACCGACTGAGGCACCCAGGTGCCCCCAAATTACAAGTTTAAAACGAAACTGTCATGGACTAAATTGTTTCCCCCCAAAATTCATAAGTACATCAGAATATTGATTTTATTTGGGGATAAGCTCTTTAAATAGGTAATTACTACATCTGAAACTAATGATGTACTTTATGTTGGCTAATTGAATTTAAATTTAAAAAAAGAAATTTCAAAACCCCTAAATAATAATAATAAATAAATAAATAAATAGGTAATTAAGTTAAAATGAGGTCATAGGGTAGGCCCTAACCCAATAGGACTGAGATCCTTATAAGAAGAGGAAATTAAGATGTAAAACCTGGCAAAACAAGAATAATGTCTATAATTCTGTTAATAGCACTTTACCAATGGCAGTTTCCTTACTTTAATAATGTGCTATGGTCATATGAGATATTACTGGGGGAAACCAAATAAATGTTACACAGGAATGCTCTGTCCTATTTCTGTAACTTCTTGTAAGTCTAAATTTATTCTAAAAGAAAAATATTTTAGAAGTATACATTGTAATAGACAATTCTGGGGCGAAGGAGGAGGCCTGCTTAGCAGCCATTCCTCCTTTCTGAAATCACTTAATTTCCTTTTGAAGAAAAATGGTATAAATATTTCCCCACTGCATATAGACAAGCAATGGAAATCTAAATCAAGGAGCTTTTATACGTCCAAGCACAATGCATCTATATTGGCCATCACATATGACTTCAGCAGGAACAGTCCTCTCAAAGCCAAGGCCTAGGGACATGATCCAAGCTGGTCTAACCAGACCCTCTCTCCAGGGCTTTTCATCTGAATCGGTGATGTAACGAAGGAAAGACAGAGGTTATTAGTTCCTAAGTGCTCACATGGCACTTGTTACCCTGGTCTTCCAATGGCTTGTGACCCTGTGATCTACTGAACATTCTTCCAGGATATTCGCTTTTGTTTGAGTTAGCTGAAGCCGGTAAACAAGGAACTATAACTAAATAAATGGTGTCTTATCCAGGCTTATTTTAAGTAAAGAGTTAAGTGAACTTGTCCTCCTGTGAATTCCACTCCATTTAGGGACAACTGGTCACCGATTCTCATTTCTTTGGATAAAAGCTCTAATTAAAATATTTCCAACTCTGCGAAAAATTAACAACAGATTACATAACACAAAAATAATACCTACATCTTAGGTTATAGTGAGAATTAACAAAAATGCCTTTCGTATTATAAAGCACTTTGTAACCAATAAATTTCCATACAAATGTTGGTTATTAGTAATAGGACGCTAAGTGATGGAAATTTCTGACTGTTTTCTCAACCTGTTGGATTCCATTGAGAGTTCCAAAAGAGCCAAGATTGTCTTATTCATCACTGTGTCCTGAAAACCTATCACCGTGCCTCGCATACAGAAGGCAGTCAACAACTATTTGTTAAATCGGTATGTTATCTTTGGAAATTATGTAGTCAGATTGAGATAGAATAAATCTTGTTTCCATAATTCACATTACTAGATAATTCTCTGATGATTTTTCTTTTTGATCTCAAGGAAAATCTCTATGTCCACCAGAACAGGTTTTTTAATTAGGTAGGAGGGAAACAAGATGGTGGAATGAACTGCCTCTTCCCAAATACACATCCCTAAAAATGGGGGAAAAAAAGGTAAGGTTCAGTTCCTACTTCTTTTTTTTTTTTAAATGTCCCATGAGCTGCATTCTGAGAAAATTCTTTGACCTGATTTTCTAGCTCACTAGCTGACTCCTCATCTGGTCTTCGATTCTGTTATTCTTCTCATCTATTGAAGTTTTTTTGTTTCCCAACATCACATTTGTATTTTCTAAAGTCTTTATTTTTTCTCTCTTATGGACACGGTATCACTCACATCTCCCGAAGTGTTTAAAGATATGTGATAGTACATGTCCTAAAGTCTGGTTCTATTTGTTCTATTAACTATTTTCTCTGTTGGGGTTGAAGCCTTTTTCCTTTGCGGGTGATTCCCCCCCTAGATGTTTAGTCTTGCTTTCATACTTACCTTTTAATTTGAGCTTTGTCATTAGTTTGTGAATGCTTTATCTTTTTACCAAAACTTTCTCCTGGAGATGTGGAAGAGTGGAATATGTTGCCACAGGTAAAGTAATTACTAGGTTTGGGGCATGATGCTCCCCATTACTCTTAGGTGATACCTGATTGCCAGGGCACTTCATGTCTATTCAAGCCAAGTATCCACATTCACAGTTTCTTCTGTAGGATGACAATTTTGTCACCTGTTACTTGGCTGTTACCTGTCTCTTCCTGGAGCTGTTCCTCAATCAGGCAGCCTCTCCTGTGTCTTCTTAGTCCCACCTCTGATTAGGGGCACATCTAGAGCCTCTTCTACCTTGCTAGCACTCCTCCCCTGTACATGTCTTGGGCAGTATTTTCCTCCTACATGTTCATCTGAGAACATCTGTTTGGTATGTCTGGGCTTTCTCATAGCACCTAACCTACCAAGGGCACCCATTCTATTTCTAGCATGGCCATTGATTAATTTTTTTATTTCATTTTTAGGCTACATTAAAAAATTCAAGTATTTGAAAATAGGACTTCCTGAAGGAGAGAATGGAGAAAATGGAAGAGAAGAAATACTCAATGCAGTAATAGAAATATCCAGAACAAACCAAAAAACTCAAGACTGAATAAAAAATGAATCACACCATACATTACTGTAAAAATTTCAGTATACCAGATACACAGAAAATCCTGATGTCTTACAAAGAGAGAGAAAAAATAAAAGCAGGTCATCAGCTAAGAAAACAGAATCATACTGACATCGGACTTTAGTAACTGAATGCAAGATGACAGTAAGTAGACATTTCAAAGGTGGAATACAAATATTTCTAAGCCGAACCAAGATGTTAGAGCAAACAAACACATTATCAAACTTGCAAGGTCATAGAAAATTCATTAGCCACCAACTATTTTTTAAAGCATTATTGGAGATGTTTTAAAGAAAAGAAATAATCCAAGACAGAGATGTGAGACCAAAAGCCAATGATGATGAGCATAATGAGAGACACAGATCAACAGAATAGAACTGGAAGTCCAGAAATAAACACATGCAGTTATGGTCAATTGATGTTGATAAGACTTTCAGTGAGAAAAAAAGAATTTTTCAATGGGGTACTTCTAGACAGTGACATGCAAAAGAAGTTGGACAACTACCTTACTCCATATACAAAAAATTAACTCAAAACAGACAAAATACCTAAATGTAAAAGCTAAAATTATAAAATTCTCAGAAGAAATCAGAGGTGCAAATCTTCATGGCCTTGGATATGGTGTCTTAGATATGACACCAAAAGCAAACAATAAAATTAAAAATGATACTTTGGATTTCACCTAAATTAAAACCTTTGGATTCAAGGATACTACCAAGACAATGAAAAATAGCACAAAGAATGATAGAAGATATTTTCAAACCATATTTCTGGTAAGAGACTTGTATCTAAAGAGTTATACGAAAACAATGAATTGTGGATCACTACATCAAAAACTAATGATGTATGATGACTAACATAATAAAATAAATTAAAAATAATAAAAATAAAGAGTTACAACTCAATAATAAAAAGACAACCCAGTTTTATAAATGGCCAAAAGCTCTGAACAGGCATATCTCTAAAGAAGACATACAAACGGCCAATGAGCAGCTGAAATGTACTGAATATCACAAGTCTTTAGAGAAATTCAAATCAAAACCCCAATGAGATATTACTTCACACTCACTAAAGGGACTACAGTCAAAAAGATGGACAACAGCAGGTATCGGACAGGATATGGAGAAATTGGAAGCCTCATGCATTGCTGGTGGGAATGTATCACAAGGAAGCTGTTTGGCAGTTCCTCAAAAAGATAAACATACAGCTACCCAATGACTCAGCAATTCCATTCCTAGGTATAGAAACAGGAGAAATGAAAACAGGTATCTACAAAAAAGCTTGTACAAAATGTTATAGCAACACAACTCACAATAACCAAAAAGTTAAAATAATCCATATGTTTACCAACAGATAAGCAGATTTTAAATGTATTGTATTATCCATACAATAGAATAATATTTGGCCATAAAAAGAGAGTGAAGTACTGAAGCATGCTATAACATGGATGAAACTTAAAAATGTTATACTAAATGAAGGAAGCCAGTTATAAACGGCCACGTGTTATAGGATTGCATTTATACGAAACATCCAGAATAGGCAAAAAAGTAGATTAGTGGTGGCTCAGGAGTGGGGAAAGTGGAAAGAGGGAGGTAATGAGGTTTCTTTTAGGGGAGACAAAAATATTCTAAAATTAGATTGTGGTGATGGTTGTACATGCTGTGAATATGGTAAAACATTGAATTCTACATTTTAAATGGGCAAATTGTATATCATATGAATGATATAAATAAAGCTCAATAAAGCTGTTTTTTAAATAATTAGATAGATAGTATTGTGAGCATTGGTGTATGTTGAAAAGGATTACAAAAAACTATGAAGAGGGGAAAGCCAAGGGTGTGCCACTAGAGCAGTATTCAGAGGAAAAGTCAGTGCCTTAAATGTATTCATCAGAAAACAAAAAAAAACTAAAAAAGGAGCAAGATGGCAGAAGAGTAGGAGACCTAAATTTCATCTGGTCCCAGGAATTCAGCTAGATAGTTATCAAACCATTCAGAACACCTACAATCTCAACAGGAGATCGAAGAAAAGAATAGCAGCAACTCTCTGAACAGAAAAGCGACCACTTTCTGGAAGTTGTATTTTTCTTCTTTCATTTTTCAACCAACATCTTATCAATTCCTTTTTAAAAATCTTTTTAAATTTTTCATTTTTACAGTCATATTCTATCTCTTCATTGTATTTAACCTATTTTTGTATATATATGTTTTTCTTTCTTTAAAATTTTGGGATCCAGTTTCTTCTAACAGACCAAAATATACCCTAAATCTAGTGTATGACGTTGTCCTAGTCTCCTGCCTGATCACATTCTCTCTCTTTTTTTCTTTAATTTTTTTCATTCTTTTTTCAACCAACTTCTTATCAATTCCTTTTTTAAAATCCTTTTTAATTTTCATCTTTACAGTCATATTCCATCCCTTCATCATATTGAGTCTTATTTTTGTATATATACATATATATACATGTATATATATAAGTTTTTCTTTCTTTAAAAACTTGGGAGGCAATTTCTTCCAATGGACCAAAATACAACCAAAGTCTAATGTGGGGCTCTGTTATATTCACCAGCCTGATCATATTCTTTTTTTTTCCCCCTTTCTTTTCCCCCCAGTTTCGGGTCTCTTCCAATTTGTTTAATGTATATTTTTCTGGGGTTGTTGTTACACTTTTAGCATTTTTTTAGCATTTTTTTCTGTCATTCATCTATTCTCCTCTGGACAAAATGACAAGATGGAAAAACTCACCTCCAAAAAAAAGAACAAGAGGCAGTACCAACTGCCAGGGACCTAATCAATATGGACATGAGTAAGATGTTGGAACTAGAGTTCAGAATGACGATTATAAAGAAACTAGCTGGGCTTGAAAAAAGTATAGACAATACTAGAGAATCCCTTTCTGGAGAAATAAAAGAACTAAAATCTAACCAAGTTGAAATCAAAAAGGCTATTAATGAGGTACAATAAAAAATGGAGGCTCGGGGCGCCTGGGTGGCTCAGGTGTTAAGCATCTGCCTTCAGCTCAGGTCATGATCCCAGGGTCCTGGGATCGAGCCCCACATTGGGCTCCCTGCTCAGTGGGAAGCCTGCTTCTCCCTCTCCCATTCCCCCTGCTTGTGTTTCCTCTCTCGCTGTGTCTCTCTGTCAAATAAATAAATAAAATATTTTTTAAAAAAACGGAGGCTCTAACTGCCAGGATAAATGAGGCAGAAGAGAGAATTAATGATATAGAAGACCAAATGATGGAGAATAAAGAAGCTGCGAAAAAGAGATAAACTACTGGATTATGAGGGGAGAATTCGAGAGATTAAGTGATACCATAAAGCAAAACAACATTACAATAATAGGGATCCCAGAAGAAGAAGAAAGAGAGAGGGGGCAGAAGGTATACTGGAGCAAATTATAGTATAGAACTTCCCTAATTTGGGGAAGGAAACAGGCATCAAAATCCAGGAGGCACAGAGAACCCCCCCTCAAAATCAATAAAAATAGGTCAACACCCTGACATCTAATAGGAAAACTTACGAGTCTCAAAGACAAAGAGAAAACCCTGAAAGCAGCTCAGGACAAGAGATCTATAACCTACAACGGTAGAAACATTAGATTGACAGCAGACCTATCCACAAAGACCTAGGAGGCCAGAAAGTACTGGCACGATATATTCAGAGCATTAATGAGAAAAATATGCAGCCAAGAATACTATATCCAACAAGGCTGTCATTGAAAATAGAAGGAGAGATAAAAAGCTTCCAGGACAAACAAAAATTAAAAGAATTTGCAAACACCAAACCAGCCCTACAAGAAATATTGAAAGGGGTCCTCTAAGCAAAGAAAGAGCCTAAAAGTAACATAGACCAGAAAGGAACACAGACAATATACAGTAACAGTCACCTTACAAGCAATACAATGGCACTAAATTTGTATCTTTCAATAGTTACCCTGAATGTAAATGGGCTAAATGCCTCAATCAAAAGACACAGGGTATCAGATTGGATAAGAAAAACAAGACCCACTGATATGCTATCTGCAAGAGACTCATTTTAGATGCAAAGACACCTCCAAATTTAAAGTGAGGGGGTGGAAAACCATTTACCATGATAATGGACATCAAAAGAAACCTGGAGTGGCAATCCTTATATCAGACAAATTAGATTTTAAACCAAAGACTGTAATAGAGATGAGGAAGGACACTACATCATACTTAAAGGGTCTATCCAACAAGATCTAACAATTTTAAATATCTATGCCCCTAACATGGGAGCAGCCAATTATATAAGCCAGTTAATAACAAAATCAAAGAAACATGCCAACAACAATACAATAATAGTAGGGGACTTTAACACCCCCTTACTGAAATGGAGAGATCATCTAAGCAAAAGATCAACAAGGAAATAAAGGCTTTAAATGACACACTGGACGAGATGAACTTCACAGATAGATTCAGAACATTCCACCCCAAAGCAACAGAATACACATTCTTCTCTAGTGCCCATGGAACATTCTCCAGAATAGATCACATCCTGGGTCACAAATCAGGTCTCAACTGGTACCAAAAGATTGGGATCATTTCCTGCATATTTTCAGACCACAGTGGTTTGAAACTAGAACTCAATCACAAGAGGAAATCTGGAAAGAACTCAAATACATGGAGGCTAAAGAGCATCCTACTAAAGAATGAATGGGTCAACCAGGAAACTAAAGAAGAATTTAAAAAAAATTCATGGAAACAAATGAAAATGAAAACACAACTGTTCAAAATCTTTGGGATACAGCAAAGGTGGTCCTAAGAGGAAAGTATATAGCAATACAGGCCTTCCTCAAGAAACAAGAAAGGTCTCAAATACACAACCTAACCCTACACCTAAGGGAGCTGGGAAAGAACAGCAAATAAAGCCTAAACCCAGCAGGAGAAGAGAAATAGTAAAGATCAGAGCAGAAATCAATGAAATAGAAACCAAAAGAACAGTAGAACAGATCAACAAAACTAGAAGCTGGTTCTTTCAAAGAATATTAATTCTAAGATTGATAAACCCCTGGTCAGACATCAAAAAGAAAGGAGAAAGGACCCAAATAAATAAAATCATGAATGAAAGAGGAGAGATCACAACCAACACCAAAGAAATACAAACAATTATAAGAACATATTATGAGCAACTATATGCCAGCAAATTAGATAATCGGGAAGAAATGGATGCATTCCTAGAGATGTATAAACTACCAAAACTGCACAAAGAATAGAAAACCTGAACAGACCCATAACCACTAAGGAAATTGAAGCAGTCATCAAAAATCTCCCAACAAACAAGAGCCCAGGGCCAGATGGCTTCCCAGGGGAATTCTACCAAACATTTAAAGAAGAATTAATACCTATTCTTCTGAAGCTGTTTCAAAGAATAGAAATGGAAGGAAAACTTCCTGAACTCATTTTACAAGGCCAGCATTACCTTGATCCCAAAACCAGACAAAGACCCCATCAGAAAGGAGAACCACAGACCAATATCCCTGATGAACATAGATGCAAAAATTCTCACCAAAATACAGCCAGTAGGATCCAACAGTACATTAAAAGGATTATTCACCACGACCAAGTGGGATTTATTCCTGGGATGTAAGGGTGGTCCAATGTCTGCCAATCAGTGTGATACAATACATTAATAAAAGAAAGAACAAGAACCATATGACCCTCTAAATAGATGCAGAAAAAGCATTTGACAAAGTACAACATCCTTTCTTGATTAAAACTCTTCACAGTGTAGGGATAGAGGGTACATACCTCAATATCATAAAAGCTATCTATGAAAAACCCACAGCGAATATCATACTCAATGGGAAAAAACTGAGAGCTTTTCCCCTAAGGTCAGGACCAGAGCAGGGATGTCCACTATCACCACTGCTGTTCAACATAGTACTAGAAGTCCTAGCCTCAGCAGTCAGACAACAAAAAGAAATAAAAGGCATCCGAATTGGCAACGCAGAAGTGAAACTCTCACTCTTTGCAGATGATATGATACTTTATGTGGAAAACCCAAAAGACTCCACCCCAAAACTGCTGGAACTCATATAGGAATTCAGTAAAATGGCAGGATATAAAATCAACGCACAGAAATCAGTTGCATTTCTATACACCAACAACAAGACTGAAGAGAAATTAAGAAGTCGATCTCATTTACAATTACACCCAAAACCATAAGATACCTAGGAATAAATCTAACCAAAGAGGCAAAGAATCTGTACTCAGAAAACTATAGAATACTCATGAAAGAAATTGAGGAAGACACAAAGAAATGGAAAAACATTCTATGCTCATGGATTGGAATAACAAATAGTGTGGAAATGTCTATGCTAACTAGAGCAATCTACACATTTAATGCGATCCCTACCAAAATACCATCAACTTTTTTCAAAGAAATGGAACAAATAATCCTAAAATTTGTATGGAACCAGAAAAGACCCTGAATATCCAGAGGACTGTTGAAAAAGAAAAGCAAAGCCAGTGGAATCACAATTTCGGACTTCAAGCCCTATTACAAAGCTGTAATCATCAAGACAGTAAGGTACTGGCACAAAAACAGACACATAGATCAATGGAACAGAATAGAGAGCCCAGAAATGGACCCTCAACTCTCCGGTCAACTAATCTTCAACAAAGCAGGAAAGAAAGTCCAATAGAAAAAAGACAGTCTCTTCAACAAATGGTGCTGGGAAAATTGGACAGCGACAAGCAGAAGAATGAAACTGGACCATTTCCTTACACCACACACAAAAACAGACTCAAAATGGATGAAAGACCTAAATGTGAGACAGAAGTCCATCAAAATCCTTGAGGAGAACACAGGCAGCAACCTTTTCAACCTCAGCCACAGCAACTTCTTCCTAGAAACATCACCAAAGGCAAGGGAAGCAAGGGCAAAAATGAACTATCGGGACTTCATCAGGATAAAAAGCTGCACAGCAAAGGAAACAGTCCACAAAACCAAAAGACAACTGACAGAATGGGAGAAGATATTTGCAAATGACATATCAGATAAAGGGCTAGTATCCAAAATCTATAAAGAACTTATCAAAACTCAACACCCAAAGAACAAATAATCCAATCAAGAAATCGCCAGAAGACACGAACAGACATTTTTCCAAAGAAGACATCCAAATGGCCAACAGACACATGAAAAAGTGCTCAACATCACTCGGCATCAGGGAAATCCAAATCCAAACCTCAATGAGATACCACCTCACACCAGTCAGAATGGCTAAAATGAACAAGTCAGGAAACACAGATGTTGGCGGGGATGTGGAGAAAGGGGAACCCTCCTACATTGTTGGTGGGAATGCAAGCTTGTGCAGCCACTCTGGAAAACAGTATGGAAGTTCCTCAAAAAGTTGAAAATAGAGCTACCCTACAACCCAGCAATTGCTCTACTGGGTATTTACCCCAAAGATACAAATGTAGTGATCCGAAGGGGCACATGCACCCCAATGTTTATAGTAGCAATGTCCACAATAGCCAAGCTATGGAAAGAGCCTACATGTCCATCAACAGATGAATGTATAATGAAGATGTGGTATATATATGTACAATGGAATATTATACAGTCATCAAAAAAATGAAATCTTGCCCTTTGCAATGATGTGGATGGAACTAGAGGGTATTATGCTAAGCAAAATAAGCCAATCAGAGAAAGACAAGTATCATATGATCTCACTGATAGGAGGAATTTGAGAAACAAGACAGAGGATCATAGGGGAAAGGAGGGAAAAATGAAACAAGACGAAACCAGAGAGGGAGACAAACCATAAGAGACTCTTAATCTCAGGAAATAAACTGAGGGTTGCTGGAATGGAGGGGCGTGGGAGGGATGGGGTGGCTGGGTGATGGACATGGGGGAGGGTAGGTACTATGGTGAGCGGTGTGAATTGTGTAAGACTGATGAATCACAGACCTGTACCCCTGAAACAAATAATACATTATATGTTAATAAAAAAAATTTTAAAAACATAAATTCACAAAATGCCAAAAAAAGACAAAGAAAGAAAGAAAACCACAAAGACTAAAAATAAATGAAGTAAGCCTTCAACTCAAGAAATTAAAGAACAACAAAATACCCCCTCCAAAAAAAGTACAAGAAAGTCATGAATAAATAGAAAGGCAGAAATCAATAAATGTACAAATAAAACTAAATAGTTAATTTTTAGATGGCTGACCAATCAGACTTACAGCTTTTTTTTTCCCCTTTGAAAAGAACAGTAAGGTCGGCATAATAATATGAGGAAGTGCTCTCTGTAGGACTTGCTTTTCTTCTATCCGCTCTCTGTAACCCTCTCTCCAAAGCACTGTCCTCCCACAATGTACCCCTCCCCCAACCCTGCAAAATCAGCATCCATGTGCTTTCACCACCGCCTCCCACAATGCTGGGGGAAACCACCTCAGCCGCTGGGAAAGTTCTCCCGCGTCACAGTATCCTAAAGGTGGTGAAAGGGCACTGCGCAGAGGGTGAGGCAAAGACGGTCAATGGGCTGGCGGGGGGCCACCGATGAGCCCTCACTGTGAGACTCCTCCGCTGAAGTTCTGAGGGCGGAGCCACAGACAGCACCTCCATCTCCGGTTTTGACGTAGTCGTGAACCAGCATTTGCTGAATTTCACAAAAGAAATTCAAAAAGCACATCAGCGATTACATAAAAATCAAAGACACTCTCAGGGAAACAAAACCATATGGAGTGCAAACTTTACAAAGCAGAGCTGCAGGACGAATAATACACCAACAATAGGTAGCACTTAGCTGTACCGGACACAGTTTTAAGTTCCTTACATGCATTAACTCATGTAATTGTCACAATGTGGCCATATCAATGCCATGATTAATTCCATTTTACAAATAAGAGAACCTGGACGGCACAGGTCGTTTATTTGCACTACTTCACACCGCTAGTAAAGGGTAGTCAGGATTTGCATGCAAGCCCTCTGACTCCAGAAGCAGTGCTCTTAGCCACTCTAAATAACCCCAGTAATTTAAAAAGCGACAACCGACATGAATCCAAATGGCAGTAGAACACCGTAACTCAATAAAGGACTTTATTTATGAAGAGTTTTAAAAAAGAAAAATATCAACAAATTTGGCTGAGAAAAGGTCATCATAACTGGTTCTTGCATCTCCTCATCCACAGAACATCAAGATTTAGGCAAATGAATTCATATTTCACCTTGAGTTCTATACATTAATTTTGATTTGTATTTGCTTGTAATTGAGGCTTTTTAAAAAAATTTCATGTTCATCCAAAATAAAACTTTTTTTTTAAGATTTTATTTTTTGACAAAGAAAGAGACAGCGAGAGAGGGAACACAAGCAGGGGGAGTGGGAGAGGAAGAAGCAGGCTTCCCGCCAAGCAGGGAGCCCGATGCGGGGCTTGATCCCAGGACCCTGGGACTGTGACCTGAGCCGAAGGCAGATGCTTAATGACTGAGCCACCCAGATGGCATCAATTTTTTTTAAAAAAAGTGAAATAAAAAGACGGTAAACATAGAGATTTTGAAAAGTAAGGGCAGTTGAGGTAAAAACTGGTAGCAAGAGAAGTGAAACCTATGTATTATGGTTAAACTTCAAAAAAATAGGAATTATCAATATTGGTACATGAATAAATAAAGTTAAACACTGCAGTAATTACAGAATAAATTAGAAAGTCAAAGTCTATCTCCTAAGAAAAACACTGGGTCTGAATTGTTTTATAGAAAAGTTCTACAAAATTCTCAAGTAATGGGCACTATAAATATAAACTAACCAAGCATCCAGAAACTACAGCATAGGTCGGTTGCTTTTGTAAATAAAGTTTTATTGGAACACAGCCACACCCAGTCATTTTGCACATAGGCGAGGCTGCTTTACTGCTACAATAGCAGAGGCCTAACGTACTTACCATGTGACCCTCTACAGAAAAACCTTACCTAGAGTAAGGAAATCCAATGGTCAGTAAACATATGTGGCGGCCATGAAAACGCACCACTCAGATCTTCTGCTGTGGGGGGCATAGTTGACAGA